>NC_057809.1:333141424-333165793 GCF_018294505.1 Triticum aestivum
GACGCCGCCGGATCCCGCCGCCCTGCGCCGCTAGTCGCCACCGCCGCCAACCTGCCGCTGTGCCGCGCTGCCGCCGGAGCCCCACCGCCGCCGCCGCCGCCGGTTTTCCTAGAAAACCATTTGGTTTTCGCCGGTTTTTCGATCGGTTTTTCTAGATCCATTTTTTTAGATAGATCGGTTTTTTGGTTTAGTTTATTTAGCGAGCGTTCGCTCGCTCGTTCGTTTTAACGAACGCGTTCATCGTTTAGTTCTAGAAAACGAACGTTCGTTCATTAATCTGTTCGTCGTTTTTCTTTTTCTCGGATTTTCCGCGATTATTTCTGATCGCGATTTCTGATCCGATTTTCATTCTACTATAACTTTTCGCTCGTTTATCGGAATCGGGCGATTCAAGCACCTGGAGTTTCGTCTCGAAACCCTCTTTCCATTTAGCTGACTCAAACAAGTTTTTGCCTCTGTAAAATTTGACTTAGATCCATATTAGTAAACGAAGCTTGTTTCTTTCGCCGTTTGACTTTCGTTGCTTTGTTCGATTTGATTCTTTTTTCAACATGGAGTTCTTAAGTTGAACTTTCTGGTTAATTCTCTTATTTGAGTTTTACCCGTGCATTAGATGAGTACTTATTGTATGCTTGTTTGTTTGCGATAGAGTACCCGGAGTGCACCGCTTGCTACTTCGAATCGCTAGGTTTCACGGATCATCAGCAAGGCAAGTAACACTTTGATCATACCTCCTACTACCCAGTTTTATTGCATTAGATCAATCCTCAAACATTGCATGAATAGGATCTAATTAAATTGTGGGTTGGGAAGTAGATGATGTAGTACCTATTACTTGTTTTATTATCAAACCCTTGGGAGTTACTTCTACGTTTGCTTATATTGCCATGCTATGCTAGTAGACGTGGATTGGGTGAGTGTATCCATGACAGATGTGAGAGTGATAAATTAATGGTTTATTTAAGGTGGCAACTTAAACACACATCTGGGTGGATTGCGGCACCTGGGTATTCCAGCGATTGCATGTTTTTCTTTATGGACCGCCACCCAGGCTCAAAGGGATCATGAGATTATTCATACTAGAAACTTCCGTTTGCAGCCACAAGCTACTATGGGCTCTAGCATAGTTGATTAAGTCGTGTGAACTCTTACAGTGGTAGACTAGCAGATGTAGGGGAAAGTAGGTGTAACGGTCTACCCGTTCGTAAGGTGCTAGCACTTCTGAAAGACTATGTCTCGGTCATCCGTTTCTCAAACACCATGTAGTGTGAGAATCCCAACGGAGGAGATCGAGTCTTGTGGGGAAAAGTGCGCAAACCTCTGCAGAGTGTATAAACTAATCATGGTTAGCCGTGTCCCCGGTTATGGACAACTTGAGTATCTAGTACTTGGATTATCATGTGAATCTCATCATGTTACTCTAATTAACATTGTTGGGTTTTAAAGTTGATGCTTAATTGGGATTGAGAGGGTGTCTACACTCTCAATGTTTAACAACTACCATGATAGTTAAATAAAATTTATTCCTTTGCAGTAGGGAAAAATTGGCTTTACGCAAAACTGTAACCATAGAGCTTTCCACCAGCCAAATATGCATGTAGTATAGCCTTATTCTTTCATTACTCTCTATGTGTTACATTGTCTTCATATTCCATGTGCTGACCCATTTCGGGCTGCAATGTTCATTTGCAGACTTTTCAGACGACGAGTAAGGTGCCTTTAGGTCGTGGTTCTATACTCAGTGATGCCGTTGGAGTTGATGGACTCACTTATCTTCCAAGCCTTCCGCTGTTATTGTTATTAGATGGCCTTAAGCAATATTTGTTGGAATAATCTCTCTTTTGAGACATTCGATGTACTAAGTGTGTGATTGCTACTCTGTTATAAATCCTTCAAGTACTGTGCGTGTTAGCATTACTGATCCAGGGATGACACTGAAGCATAGAGATTGGACCATTTGAGGTCTGGTCGCTACAAGATGGTATCAGAGCACACGCTGACTGTAGGACACGGCCACTAAGCTAAAGCCCTAGATCACCACTCACTCTTCTCATTTCTGACTTCTCATCTTTTCTACTCTTTTAGGATGGCGGATGCAAGGAAAAAGTTCACGCAACCGGATGAAGGTACACCCTTTGGACGTCACTCGAAGGAAGTCACTAGATACCTGAACATCGGAGTACCAAGCTTCACCGGAACCTACAACGCCACCTTTACCGGAAGAGAAGCGCTGGATGATTCAAGTTCAAGTTCCAGGAAGGATGCTCATGCCAGTCACTGAGCCCATAGAGTTTTCCTTTGATGCACCAACCTGGATTCTAGGAAAGAGCATGGCAGCTCACATCTCCATGGGACGTATTGGAGAAGTTTACTACAATGATCTGAAGGATACTATCTACCAGATTTGTGGGCGCCGAGATGAGCAATGGAAGATGATCAGCACCAAGAAGGATAGATCAATCATAGCTTTCATCCAGGAGTTAAACCATCACATTCGACGTCCGGAGAACCAGATGTGCGCAGACATGATAGATCTGAAGAAGGCGAGGACAAGAATCATGGAACTGGAGGAAGAACTCAAGGCCACATGTGAAGATTACATGAAGGAAATCGAAGTATTAGTGGAGAAGAATGACGACCTGATCAAGAAGATCGGAATATTCATGGGAGACCCTACACCAGTAGAAGAAGACGAAGAACCCAAGGAGATTCGCCCAGAAGACTACATCATCATCGACGACACCAACTCGGACCCAGACGATAGCGATGATGACTATGTTGATGAAGCTGGAGCAGATATCATGGAGTCTGCAACCGAAGAATATTTCTAGTAGACCACCCCATCAGTAGTAGTATTCCACCATGTAAATAGAGTAGTCCGAGCACTTTTGCGATAGTTAGACCGATTGTATGCCCTTGTTTGATTGAATGAAGTGAATTGTTTGCATTTTCCTCATGTGCATATGGGTAGTGTTTTCTCTCTAGACCCCTCTCTATTCTTAAATCTCATCTTTTCTAAACCCATCAGATACCTCCGAGACATGACCCCGGATTTACCTTCCCACCGGAGCTCACTCAGTTGATCCAGCAGCAGAATACGTTGATGCAGTTGCTAGTCCAGAATCAGAATCAGGGGAACAACAACAACAACCCACCACCACCACCACCACCTATTGATCACTTAACCCGTTTTCTTAGGATGAATCCGCCGGTGTTCTCCAGTAGCACCGAGCCTATAGTAGCAGATGATTGGCTCCGCAAGACAGCAAGGGAGTTGACCACGGCAGGATGCACGGATGCGGAAAAGGTGAAGTTTACCGCACATCAGTTGGATGGACCCGCAACATCATGGTGGGAGAATTTCACAACCACTTACCATATCGACACTGTCACATGGGACCAGTTTCAGCAGGCTTTCCGTACTGCCCATGTTTCAGCAGGAGCTATGGCCATGAAGAAGCATGAGTTTTGCAACTTGCTCCAAGGAGGACGGACAGTTGGCCTGTATGTGGATGTCTTTAGTAAGGTAGCACGTTATGCCCCAGATGACGTTGCTACGGATGCAGCTAAGCAGGAGAAGTTTCTAGAAGGACTGAATGATGAGTTGAGCATGTAGTTGATGGTAGCAAACTTCAACAACTACCAGGAGTTGGTAGATCGAGCTCTTATGATTGAAGGGAAGCAGCAGCAGATTGAGAACTGCAAGAGGAAGTATGGACAAGGGAAGTACAATTCTGGAGCTCAGCAGAAGCCACGTTTTACCCCTAAACCAGGAGGACATTTTCAGCACACCTATGGGGGAGGAAGCTCGCACAATCATAATGGCCCCAAGAATGGTAATGGGACTGGAGGAAGCAACGGCCAGAACCGTACCAACCCATCAACCCCAGCCAAGAGAGACCTGAGCCAAGTCACTTGCTTTAAGTGCCAGAAGACCGTACATTATGCCAATGAATGTCCTGAATCCCAGAATGGAAATGGCAATGGAAGCTCTGGGAAGAAGCAGAACCCTTTCAATAGGGGACAGGTGAACCACGTTAACGTGGAGGAGGTTGAAGAGCAGCCGGATGCAGTAATCGGTAAGTTTTTGGTTAAGTCTTTTACTGCAATCATTCTTTTTGATAATGGTGCATCGCATTCATACATATCAAGGGGATTTGTGGATAAGTATAACCTGCCCACTAAGGTTCTTAGAACACCTATGCTAGTAAGCTCACCAGGAGCGGAGTATATGGCCAGCCGAGGGTGTTTTCAAATGCCATTGAGTATAGGTAGGCATGTGTTTCCCTCGGATTTGATAATTTTGGAATCACAAGGTTTGGATGTAATTCTGGGTATGGATTGGCTGTCGATGTATGGAGGAAACATCGATTGCGCCAGTAAGTCGATTTTTCTTACCACCCCAGAAGGAAGAAGGATCAAGTATGTATCCCGACATGTGCCTAAGAGGACTCAAGTAAATTCCCTAACATGAGTTGTACAGGAGGAAGTGTCGGTGGTAAAGGATTTTCCTGATGTATTTCCAGAGGAGTTGCCAGGCATGCCACCGGATAGAGACATTGCGTTTTTGATTGAGCTTTTGCCAGGCACAGGGCCAATATCTAAGAGACCATACAGGATGCCCGTAAAAGATTTGGAGGAGATTGAGAAGCAGATTAAGGAGTTACTGGATAAAGGCTATATTCGCCCAAGTTCTTCACCTAGGGGATCGCCAGTACTTCTAGTGGAGAAAAAGGATGGATTGTTAAGGATGGTTGTTGATTGTCGAGGATTGAATTAAGTAACAATCAAGAACAAGTACCCACTACCGATGATCAATGATCTTTCTGATCGATTGCAAGGAGCCAAGGTATTTTCCAAGATCGATCCGCAATCAGGATACCATCAGTTGAAGATTCGAGAACAGGATATACCTAAGACGGCTTTTACCACCAGGTATGGGCTGTATGAGTATACCATTATGTCATTTGGTTTGACTAACGCACCTACCTATTTTATGAACATGATGAACAAAGTGTTTATGTAGTTTTTGGATAAGTTCATCGTAGTGTTCATTGATGATATTCTGGTTTACACGAAGAATGAAGAGGAGCATAAGGAGCATTTGCGTTTGGTACTTGGGAAGCTTAGAGAACATCAGTTATATGCCAAGTTTAGTGAAAGTGCGTTATATCGACTAGAGGGGGGTGAATAGGCGATTTTTATGAAAGTTTTCAAAACGTGGAAGTTTCGAAGACAAACGATAGAAATAAACTGATTACCATGCAGCGGAAGGTAGACTACACTAGGCAAACCATAGTCAAGTATTCAATGAAGTGAAAGCACAAAGACTAATAGCAGCTAGGTAGTAAGGATCAGGTAGGAAGATATTATGAATCCAAATAGAACATGCAGTCACTCAGTGAAGACAAAAGATAGTGCAATCTTACAATGACTTCACAAGGAGTAACAGTAAGTAAAGGGAAGGGAAGATGAAACCAGTGACTCGTTGAAGGCAATGATTTGTTGGACCAGTTCCAGTTGCTGTGACAACTGTACGTCTGGTTGGGGCAGCTAGGTATTTAAACCTTAGGACACACAGTCCCGGACACCCAGTCCTGAACACGCAGCTCAGGACACCCAGTCCTCACCGTATTCCCCTTGAGCTAAGGTCACATAGACCTCGCCCAATCACTCTGGTAAGTTTTCAAGGTAGACTCCCAAACCTTACTCACAGACTTCGTTCACCGGCAATCCACAATGTCTCTTGGATGCTCAGAACGCGACGCCTAACCGGCTGGAGGATGCACAGTCCTCAAGTGTAATAAGTCTTCAGATCACACAGACAAGAAGACTTAAGTGATGCCCAATTCTCTCTGGCTCTGGGTGGTTAGGGCTTTATCCTCGCAAGGAATTCTCTCTAAGGCTTCAAGGTGGGTTGCTCTCAAACGACAAAAGCTGTACTCTCAATCTGAGCAGCCAACCGTTTATGGTTGTAGGGGGTGGGCTATTTATAGCCACTTGGCAACCCGACCTGATTTGTCCGAAATGACCCTAGGTCACTAAGGAACTGACACGTGTTCCAACGGCCAGATTTCAAACTCACACGGCAACTTTACTTGGGCTACAAGCAAAGCTGACTTGTCCGACTCTAGACAAGATTCGCTCTCAAAGTCTTCATTTGAAGACATAGGTTTTGGTTAGGCATCACTTCAGTCAATCTGACTGGTTCTCTTGGACCCCACTTAACAGTACGGTGGTTCCTATGACTCAACACAAAAGAAAAAGAACTACGAAAGATCTAAGTCTTCGAGTTCCATAGGCTTCATGTGGTGTCTTCTCTTGTCATAGTCTTCAATGTGAGTATCTTCATATACCACCTTTGACTTCAATGTCTTCATACATTTTTAGGGTTCATCTCTGGTAGGAAAACCGAATCAATGAGGGACTTCTACCTGTGTTCTCCTGCAATTCTCACAAACACATTAGTCCCTCAACTAGGTTTGTCGTCAATACTCCAAAACCAACTAGGGGTGGCACTAGACGCACTTACAATCTCCCCCTTTTTGGTGATTGATGACAAACTAGTTGAAGTTTTCAATGGGGAATATAATCTGTGAAATTGTAAAGGATAAGGAATTGTCTTCATAAGTTGCAAGGGCTCCCCCTGAAGATGTGCATATAAGTAATTTGCTTTTGGAATGCAAATGCACATGGTAGGATGTACTTATGGAGATCCACTTCAACTTATGATGACAATCCACTATGCATGTGAAAGCATATGAAGATAATGACATGCATAATGGAAAATGGACGTCTGCAGAATGATCTAACTGCGGAATTTATCGTCGCACATGCGGAATTTATCATCGCAAAAACAAGGTGGCAAATAAGTAGCAGACGACCATCTAGTTCAAGTGTTACAACTCAAAGAACCAAATGTAGCAAAACAAGAGTTGTAATCACGAAGCAAAAATATAAAGCACCCCCCCATATGGACCCGCTTGAAGACTATCAACCTCATATGCTTCTCCCCCTTTTGTTAGTAAGGACCAAAAAGGTTTGAAGACATAGAGTCTCTACTTGTTCCCATGAGGAGTAGGTGAAGTAGCAGGGTTGTTTGTGGTGTTTGGCGGTGCTGAAGAGCTTGGCGGTGCTGAAGGAGGTGGCGGTGAAGTAGCATCATCTTCATCTTCGATAATTCTGGCAGTCACTGTTGCAGCTGAGGAAGAGAACTCAGAGTCTTCAAGGGATGGAGTTCCTAGCAGCACATCTCTTCGAGGAGGTGTGGAGTCAAACTTGAATCGCTCAGTGAAGCCATCCTCTTGAAGATCAGCTTCAAAACACATCATCGTGAGCCCTTTCCATGTGCGATGACAGGTTTCATGGGCAACGAAAGCATTCTTGGTGGCAAGATTTCGAATGCGATTAACATCCACCAAGAGGCTTTTCATCTGACGCTTCAGCCAGTCATGATGCCTATCCCGTTTCTGATGTAGAGCCACAAGAAGCTCTCGGTCGTTGAGAACACGAGTGCGCTTCTTGGGTCTTGGAGCAGTTGTTCTATCAGTGGCTTCAGTGGAAGCAGGGTGTGGTGCACGTGTAGTGCCAGCCAAAGGATACACCCGAGAGACTGCTTCAACACCTTCAACGTTCTGAGTAAAACTCTGATGTTCTGCATTCTGAAGACTTAGAGGTTGCTTGGCAGGCTCAGAATATATGGCTTCAGTAGACATATCCACATCAGGCAAGAAGATCCGATGGTTGCGGGCTGAGGGCTGATACGAGATAGCGGAGTGTAGCTTGATTAGCCGCATGACCCAAGGGGCGTAGAACTTCAAACCAAACAGATCAGTGCCTGATGCAACAAGTTGGCGTATGAAGAAGTCTTGTGCATTGAAGCATTTGCCATGAAGAATATAGAATATCAAAGTCTTCATTGCACCCTCAAGCTTGGCATTTGGAGAGTGCCCTTTGATGGGCCAGAGAGTTCGCCTAATGATGTGATAAATGGTTCTTGGCAGATACTCAAGGTCTTCAACGAAGAACTCCGTGGGATAAGCAGCATCTTGGGGCAATGGCTTCATCATGCTGAGCATCTGACTCATATTAGGTTCTGGCTTCTGAAAGATGCTCTCAATAGCTTCAGTATGAAGCTGACAGCCATGCTCGAAGAGATCGCCAGGAGTGGGCAAGCCAGTGAGCTCAATGATGTCAAATGCATTGGCTTCATGATGAACGTTGCCAGTCATCCACTCCAGGACCCAAGTCTTCGGATCTCTGCTGTACCCGCGGATGTGTAATGTGGCATAGAATTGGAGCAGCAGCTCTTCATTCCAATGCTCCTGGTCAGTAATGAACGGCAACAGTCCAACTTGCTTGAAGCAATCCAAAGCTTCTTCCAGACAGGGCAGACCAGCTATAGCTTCAATGTCAAGGCGCTTGTGTGGGAAGATGCGACCTTGGTTGTAAAGAATGCATGAGTAATAGCTTCGCTAAGGATAGCTCCAGAACCGATCAGATGATATCCTTTCCCTTGAGTAGGGGTTCCTGGAGCTATTGAAGAATGTGTTGTCTGCCCTGAAGACATTGATGTTGAAGGAGCCAGGTGCTGATGCAGGACCTGGGAGCCTTGGCAATCTTGGGATTGGCTTCTGTACTTGAGGCCTGTGCTCAACATGATAGTCGAACTGGGGACCTGCAGCAGACTCAGGAATAGAAGTGGCAGGATCAGTGGCTTCACTGTCTTCTGAAGCTTTTGTTGGGGAGGGCTCCACATTAGCTTCATTGGTGGTTGTGGCAGCCGCAGGATTTTCAAGCACGTTCTCCTGGAGAACTGCTTCTTGGTGGGACGGGGAAGTGGCAACTTGTGGTACTTCTTCTTCCACGACTGATGCAGCCGGAATGTCTTCGGCAGACACTTGAGGCCTTGGACCTTTGCGAAGCCTGCGGAAAGCAGACGACGCCTGTGGAGTTGGAGTGGGCTGGGCCTCATAGTCTTCTTCCTCTTGTGGGCGATCCGCCCATGAAGCATCCTGTGCGATTGGCGTCAGTGGACGACCAATGCTGATGAGTTCGCTATTTTCAAGCTGAGGAAGGACTGCACCATCTGCTACATTGTCATGTTGACCAATGTCTTCAGCAGCGATGGGACCAGCTGCTGAAATGTTTTCAGCTTCATGAGCCTCTGTGGAAGCAGGCTCATGGATTGTCAGTTGACATTCAGCTTCAGGATAGACCATAGAAATGGGTTCAACTATCAAGGGCTCTGTGGGAGCAGCCCGATCTTTCTTGGTCTTCCTCTTCTTCTTGGAGGGGGCAGTAGGAGAGGCTTTAGAGTGTTTCCTCTTCCTGGATTCAGCTTCAGCAATCCTTGTCTTCTTGACCTCTGAAGCGGTTGACCGGCTTTTTGGCTTCGAGCCAGTCAATCTAGTTGGGAAGACAATCGGAACTGCTTCCTACCTTGGTGCATCAAGTTCAACCATAGAAGGCTTCTTCTTCTTCTTCTTTGCGGCCATCCTGGGGTCGATGCCAGGACGCCCAAGTGCCTTGCGCTTCTCAGCCTCATTATAGGCTTGCACACATCTGTCAGCCAGAGTCTTCATGCGCTCACGCGAACCCTGAGCTTCTGCACGTTTCTTCAGAAAGGCTTCTTTGAGCTCGTGCAGCATGATCTTGAAGTTCTTCACATGTTGCACGCTGAGCTTGGCCATATGCTTCTTGAACTGAGCTTTTTCATAGTCAATCTTCTGCTTCAGTTCAACAACACGCTGGGCGATGGCTAGTTCTCAAGCAATGGCGCCATGGAAGGCGACACTGAGGCCAATGGGTAGCTGAAGATCTTCAAAGCTGATGTTTGGCGTGTCAAACCATTCGTCAATGAAGTTGTGGATGATGGTCACATCAAAGAGAGGCAGAGCATTGAAGATTTCTGCTTCTTCTTTGCTATTGATGAGTTGCTCAAGAGCGTCATCTGCAAGACCTTCATCACTTGACAGATCAATGTCGTCATTGCGCAGAATGGCAGTAGCTGTTAGCTCTTGGCCGGTGTGTGGCAGAGGCATCTTGACCTTCTGGGGCTTGGAGATGCGAGATAAGTCTTCGGACTGCACACTGTCTTCAGGAAGTGCAGTTGCTAGTGGCTTCGCCCGTGAGATCTTTGGTGAAGTGGCAGGCTTTGAAGCTTTAGGCTTCTTCAACTTCTTTGTCTTCAGTGCTGCAGGAGCTTCTTCTGATTCAGCTTCAGTTGCAGGCTCATTCACTGCAGTCCCTTGAGCTAGGATGCGAGTGATGAGGCCTTCAAGGTTGTCGAAAGGACCGATGACATTGGGTTCTGCATGTCGTGTGCCATCTGCCTTTGGAGATGAGGGACCAGGGTTGAAGTCTAACCCAAAAGTCTTCTTGTTCTGCTTCGCTGAGTTCTGGGCAAACTGGAAGTTGCGCTTGAACAGATTGTCGTCACGACACCACAGTAGTGACGATGGGTGTGCGTCAGCTGGCTGTGGCGCACGGACCATGCAGGGATAGAAGCCTTGTGCAATAGCTTCATCTCTGGACCTGGTTAGAAGATTCTTGTATAGTATGTCTCCCCACGGTCTCTTGATGGCGTTTTTCTCAGCATACTCCTGGGTAACAAATATGTATTTCAACCATTGTTCTTCCCAATATCTTCGAATCCATTGGATTCGGGTCTTGCGCTGATTGTAATCCTCTTCAGGATCTGTCTTGTACATTTCTGAGAGTTCATCAGGCAGATCTCTGGATGTTCCACCACGACGCTTTCTGCCACCCTTCCTTGCTGCTTTCTCTGAAGCCATAAACTTTAACTTGAAAGCCTTCAAGACGTTCAAAGGCTTCAAAGGTTTTCGCTTGCTGGACCAACAGGAACTGGCTTCGGGAGAATTTATGTGATGCTATAAGAATTATGCAAATGAATGCAGACTATGAGAACCAAAGGATTCTCCCACGGACATGTACCTGTGACAGCATTAAGGTGCGAGGGAAGGGGAAGAGGTCATATGCATTCTCAGAAGATTTTGAAGATAAATCAGTTTAGAAGACATTGACCTCATCGTGCGAAGACATTCACTCATAGATAAGAAGTTGGTTCCAGATTTGTACGAATCCACACATCAGTACAAGTGAATATAGTAGGCATGTTATGAGATGCAGTATGAGAGAGATCTAACTTGTGTGAACAGAAACTGCTTGTGGTAGAAAGTGACAAATCCATAGGATCAACGGTGCTGTAAAAAGGAAGTTTTATTTACCACACTAAGAACTTCTAGACGGAGTTGAAGATGAGGCCGAGCAGTTTGATCTTCCGTGCCCTAACTTGGCGACGGAGGACACCTACGGCGACGGCGGAGAGGACGATGTCCGCGGTCGGCGTGAAGACGGCGTCGGAGAGGTTACGGCAGCGAAGCACTTCGTCGCCGGCGTCGTCGAGGGCTAGCGGTGGCGCTAGGGTTCGTGCAAGGGTGGAAGAAGAGACAATGACCGCTGTGAGTGTGTATTTATTGGTACAGGGGCGGCACTGTGCTATTACACAGGTGCCCCTGGCGATTCGCATCTGAGGAACACGTGGCCATTATGCGGAATTTTGGGGTTTTTTCCACGTCCCACGCACGCCTGGATTGTCGGGTGGTCGTTCCTACTTCTCCGGATTGCATTGAAAACGGACTTAATGGTTGTCGCTGTATCTTCTGCTGACAAGGACGTAGAGAAGACATTCGACAGTTTCAATAGAATGCATATGACTTGGAGAGATACAGTTTGAGATAGAAAGCATAGAGAGGTTAGGGTCCGATCACATTCACTTAGTTCAAAAGATTCAACACGAAGACATAGCTATAAGTGAATGCTGTAGAGGACAGAACACTAGTAGATATATATATATATATATATATATATATATATATATATATATATATATATAATCAACATAGTGAAGATAATCATCAAGATATGTTGAGATCGAAGCCAAACCAAATGTGAAGACATTGCAAGGTAACGCCATGAGTGAAACACTTCAGAATAAAACGTTTGGTGGTGGCGTTACCCACCATATAGGAAGTATTAGACCCAGACACGGCGCATAATTATCGTGGCGCTCCGAAGTCAAATTCCACATTAATGTATTCACACTTAGAATGTATGTCTTCATTGATTGAAGATATACTTTACTTCGTGTGTTGCACATCTAAGTCATCAATATGCATAAGGGTTAGGATGTGTGCCTGATCACAGGACATTTGAGGATTCCAGGATATTTAGCTCACACCGTAACTTGCAAAATCTCTTCTCATCCAAGGGCTTGGTGAAGATATCTGCTAGTTGCTCTTCAGTGTTGACATGTATGATATCAATGTCTTCCTTCACAACATGATCTCTGATAAAGTGATGACGAATTTCAATGTGCTTTGTCTTCGAGTGCTGAACTGGGTTGTTGGCAATCTTGATGGCGCTTTCGTTGTCGCAGTAAAGTGGCACTTGCTTCAGATGAATGACATAGTCCTTGAGTGTTTGCTTCATCCACAGAAGCTGAGGGCGGCAAGATCCAGTAGCAATGTATTCAGATTCAGCAGTGGAGAGAGGTACACAGTTCTGCTTCTTTGAAGACCAACATACAAGTGATCGTCCCAGAAAGTGACATGTGCCTGATGTAGACTTGCGATCAACTTTGTCACCAGCATAATCAGCATTCGAGAATCCAACCAGATCAAACTCTGAGCCCTTTGGATACCATAATCCTAGAGTTGGGGTGTGAGCCAAATATCGAAGAATTCGCTTCACAGCTAAGTGATGCGACTCCTTTGGTGCCGCTTGAAATCGAGCACACATGCAAATACTAAGCATAATATCTGGCCTAGATGCACATAGATAAAGTAAAGAACCAATCATGGAGCGATATACCTTTTGATCGAACTCTTTACCATTGTCGTCGGGACCCAGATGATGTTTGGCTGGCATTGGTGTTGTGAAGCCTTTGCAGTCTTGCGTACCAAACTTCTTCAGGCAATCTTTGAGATACTTATCTTGAGATATGAAGATGCCATTGCGTTGTTGTCGTATTTGAAGACCGAGGAAGAACTTCAGCTCCCCCATCATGGACATCTAATATTGCTCTTGCATCCTATATCCAAACTCTTCACTGTACTTCTGATTGGTGCAGCCGAAGATAATGTCATCCACATATATTTGGCACACAAACAGTTCACCATCATATGTCTTCGTGAAGAGAGTGGGATCTAGGGAACCAGGTATGAAGCCTTTGCTCTTCAGGAAGTATTTGAGTATGTCATACCAGGCCCGAGGGGCTTGTTTGAGGCCATACAGTGCCTTGTTGAGCTTGTATACCATGTCAGGATGTTTTGGGTCTTCAAAGCCAGGCGGTTGTGCAACATACACTTCTTCTTCAATCTTGCCATTGAGAAAAGCACTCTTCACATCCATTTGATATAGAAGTATGTTATGATGATTTGCATAGGCCAGCAGTATGCGTATGGCTTCAAGTCTAGCCACAGGAGCAAATGTTTCATCGAAGTCAATTCCTTCCACTTGAGTATATCCTTGAGCAATGAGACGAGCTTTGTTTCTGACAACTTGACCATGCTCATCTTGCTTGTTGCGATATATCCATTTGGTGCCTATTATATTGTGCTTTCGTGGATCAGGACGCTTAACCAGCTCCCATACATTATTCAGCTCAAACTGTTGAAGCTCTTCTTGCATAGCTTGAATCCATTCAGGTTCCATGAAGGCTTCTTCAAATTTCTTGGGTTCTGTTATTGAGACGAATGCGAAGTGCCCACAGAAATTTGCTAGCTGAGTTGCCCTTGAACGAGTGAGTGGACCAGGTGCATTGATGCTATCAATTATTCTTTCAATCTACATTTCATTGGCAACGTGAGGATGTACAGGGCGAAGACTTTGCTCTTGCTGTTCATTGTTGTTGTTAGGAGGAATGTCTTCAGGCTGAGCATTGTCTTCATGTTGATCAGGTGCTGAAATGATAACTTCTTCTTCAGGATGAGCTTCAGAAGGTATAATTTCTCCAGTTCCCATTAGCTTGATTGATTCACTGGATGGAACTTCATCTAGCACATTTGGCAGTTACTCTCTTTGTGAACCGTTGGTCTCATCGAACCGCACATCCACTGTTTCAACCACTTTGTAATGAAAGAGATTGAAGACTCTGTAGGAGTGTGAATCCTTTCCATATCCAAGCATAAAACCCTCATGTGCTTTTGGTGCAAACTTTGAGGTGTGATGTGGGTCCTTGATCCAGCACCTTGCACCAAATACTCTGAAGTAACTGACATTTGGCTTCTTGCCAGTAAGGAGCTCATAAGATGTCTTGTTCAGAAGCTTGTGAAGATAAACACGATTGATTGTATGGCATGCAGTATCAATGGCTTCAGGCCGGAATTTTCTTGGGGTCTTGTATTCATCTAGCATCGTTCTGGCCATCTCAATTAGTGTTCTGTTCTTGCGTTCGACGACGCCATTCTGCTGTGGCGTGTACGGGGCTGAGAATTCATGTGTGATACCCAAGATATCAAGATATGCATCAAGACCAGTGTTCTTGAATTCAGTGCCATTGTCACTTCTGATGTGCTTTATCTTGGCGCCAAAATTGTTCATAGCTTGATTGGTGAAGCGTCTGAAGACATCCTGCACTTCAGTCTTGTAAAGGATTATGTGCACCCAAGTATATCTAGAATAATCATCAACAATAACGAAGCCATAGAGACAAGCAGTAGTAGTAAGAGTTGAGTAATGAGTGGGACCGAAAAGATCCATGTGAAGCAGTTCGAAGGGTCGAGTAGTGGTCATGATTGTCTTCGAGGGATGTTTGTCCCTCGTCATCTTCCCTGCTTCACAAGCACGGCATAAGTGATCTTTCTTGAACTTGATGCCTATGACATGCTTCTTCTTCGCAAGGGTGTGGAGGTTCCTCATGCCAGCATGCCCAAGCCTCCGATGCCAGAGCCAGCATTCTGAAGCCTTTGCTAGAAGACACACTGCAAGCTGTGGCCCTGCTGAGAAATCTACCACGTACAAATCATCTTTTCGATACCCTTCAAACACTAGAGACTTGTCAGATTCCATTAGTACAAGGCAACGATATTTTCCAAATATTACGATCATGTTCAAATCGCAAAGCATTGAGACAGACATTAAGTTGAAGCCAAGGGATTCAACAAGCATGACTTTATCCATGTGTTGATCCCTTGAGATTGCAACTCTACCTAGACCCAATACCTTACTTTTACCAGTGTTAGCAAATGTGATGTGACTCTTGTCGGATGGACGTAAGGTTGAGTCCATAAGAAGACTTCTTTTGCCAGTCATGTGATTTGTACACCCACTATCAATAATCCATTCTGAAGACGCTGGTGTCGTACCCTACAGTGCAGTTAGGGGGATAGGCTTCACCAAGAGCATTGTGAAACAAAAACATTTGACGAACCAGTGGGTTATGAAAGCTTAGATCCAGATTAGGACTAATAGGGAGAGTAGCAAGCGATTCAGGTACATAGTAAGACCATTAGGGCATTTGATCTTGCACCCTACAAGATGTTTAAGGTCCCCAGCAATAGCGTCAGACGATTTTGGTTTTCTGCTGGAGACCTTTCCCTGCAAAAGAGAGTTAAGCTTTCTTAGCCACCCACATCTTCAAGGGTGGCTTAGAAGAAATAAGTCTAAGTGCAGCATCTGAGAATTTTGGCTTTGGAGCCCTAGCAAACAGTTTTGCAGGCGGACAATAGTACTCATAAGAATAAGCAGAATAGTTCTTGGTCTTATGAACATGGCGGTTTGATGAACCGCTCTCATATTCATATGCCTGAGTATGGTTTCCCTGCAAAACATTTGCGTTAGTGCGACCCAGGTGAGTCCTCTGTCTGTATGAAGACTTTGGACCTTATGAAGCCTTTGGTCTGAGGTTTGTCTTCTTCATGTGAGGCGTCATGATGACATTCACAGGAAGATTCTCCAGACACCTTTTCGGAACCCAGATCTTCTTCATAGGCGGTCCATTCCTGCAGTTAGTACCAATGTACCCGGCAAACACTTCACCATTCTGATTTTTAAATAGTATATAGTTTGCATCAAAGGATTCATCAATGATAATGGGGTTAGCACAAGTGAAGCTAGATAGATTGGATGGATCTGCTGAAGGTTCCTTTGCAGCAACCCACATGGTTTTGGGGTACTGCTCAGGTTTCCAGTACGAGCCATCAACATTCATTTTCCTTACGAACCCAACACCCTCTTTCCTCGGGTTTCAGTTCAGAATCTGCTTTTTGAGGACATCACATAGTGTCTGATGCCCTTTAAGACTTTTGTACATCCCTGTTTCAAGCAATGTCTTCAACCTAGCATTCTCATCAGCAATAGCGGTGGTATCCTCAGCAGAGGGGTTAGTTACCACATCAACAGTTGAAGATATCACAACAGCAGTAGCAGTAGAACATTCAGCAACATGAGTAGCATTATCACGCTCAATGCATTTAAGACATGGTGGTTCAAATCCTTCCTGAGCGGGACTGATATGTTTGGCGTGAAGTGACTCGTTTTCCTTTTGAAGATCTTCATGAACCGCTCTCAATTTCTCAAGATCTTGCTTCCTTTGAAGATAATCATAGGAAAGCCTTTCATGAGTTGTTGAGAGAGTTTCATGACGACTTTCAAGTTCCTGATACTTAACATGAAGATTTTTTATGTCTTCAATTAAGGATTCAGATCGAGTCATTTCAGCACCTAACAGATCATCGCTTCTGTCTAACAGTTTTTGAATATGTTCCATAGCTTTCTGTTGTTCAGTTGCAATTTTAGCAAGTGTTTTGTAGCTGGGTTTTGAATCACAATCAGAGTCATCGTCACTAGATGTTTGATAGTGAGTAGTGCGTGTGTTTACCTTGGCACCGCGTGCCATGAAGCAGTAGGTAGACGCGGTGTAGTCCTTGTCATTTGCATCTGTGTCGGTGATGAAGTCATTGTCTTCAGTGTTGAAGATGGACTTGGCAACGTATGCTGTAGCCAGACTTGCGACGCCTAAATCGGACTCCTCCTCAGACTCCACCTCTGCCTCCTCAGAAGCAGACTCCTCCTCTGAATCCATTTCTTTGCCAACAAACACACGTGCCTTGCCAGATGAGCTCTTCTTGTGTGATGAAGACTTTGATGAAGACTTGGAAGAAGACTTTGAGTGTTTCTTCTTCTTCTTGTCATCAGAGTCATATTTCTTGCTCTTCTTCTTCTTTTTGTTCTCTTGTCCCACTGTGGACACTCAGAGATGAAGTGGCCAAGTTTCTTGCACTTGTGACATGTTTTCTTCTTGTAGTCATGAGCAGAAGCTTCATCATTCCTTGAGCTTGATCGGGAAGACTTTCTGAAGCCTTTCTTCTTGGTGAATTTTTGGAACTTCTTGACAAGCATAGCAAGTTCCCTTCCAATGTCTTCAGGATCATCAGAACTGCTGTCAGATTCTTCTTCAGATGAGGAGACAGCTTTTGCCTTCAAGGCACGAGTTCACCCATAGTTTGGACCGTAGATATCTCTTTTCTCAGAAAGCTGAAACTCATGTGTGTTGAGCCTCTCAAGTATGTCAGGCGGATCGAGTGTCTTGAAATCAGGACGTTCTTGAATCATCAGGGCTAGAATGTCAAATGAACTATCAAGTGATCTCAGTAGTGTCTTGACGACTTCATGTTTGGTGATCTCAGTAGCGCCGAGGGCTTGAAGCTCATTTGTGATGTCATGAGTCGGTCAAATGTGTGCTGGACATTCTCATTGTCATTTCGCTTGAAGCGGTTGAAGAGGTTGCGAAGGACACTGATTCTCTGATCTCTCTGGGTTGAGACGCCTTCATTGACCTTGGAGAGCCAGTCCCAGACCATCTTAGATGTCTTCAAAGCACTCACACGCCCATACTGTCCTTTGGTTAGATGACCATAGATGATATTCTTGGCAGTAGAGTCCAGTTGAACGAATTTCTTGACATCAGCAGTAGTGACACCTTCTCCAGCCTTGGGAACGCTGTTTTCGACGACATACCATAGGTCGACGTCAATGGCTTCAAGATGCATGCGCATCTTATTCTTCCAATAGGGATATTCAGTTCCATCGAAGACGGGGCACGCAGCGGAGACTTTAATTATGCCTGCAGTCGACATAGCTAAAATCCAGGTGGTTAAACCGAATCACACAGAACAAGGGAGCACCTTGCTCTCATACTAATTGAAAGTGCGTTATATCGACTAGAGGGGGGTGAATAGGCGATTTTTATGAAAGTCTTCAAAACGTGGAAGTTTCGAAGACAAACGATAGAAATAAACCGATTACCATGCAGCGGAAGGTAGACTACACTAGGCAAACCATAGTCAAGTATTCAATGAAGTGAAAGCACAAAGACTAATAGCAGCTAGTTAGTAAGGATCAGGTAGGAAGATATTATGAATCCAAATAGAACATGCAGTCACTCAGTGAAGACAAAAGATAGTGCAATCTTACAATGACTTCACAAGGAGTAACAGTAAGTAAAGGGAAGGGAAGATGAAACCAGTGACTCATTGAAGGCAATGATTTGTTGGACCAGTTCCAGTTGCTGTGACAATGTATGTCTGGTTGGGGCAGCTAGGTATTTAAACCTTAGGACACACAGTCCCGGACACCCAGTCCTGAACACGCAGCTCAGGACACCCAGTCCTCACCATATTCCCCTTGAGCTAAGGTCACACAGACCTTGCCCAATCACTCTGGTAAGTCTTAAAGGTAGACCCCCAAACCTTCACAGACTTCGTTCACCGGCAATCCACAATGTCTCTTGGATGCTCAGAACGCGACGCCTAACCGGCTGGAGGATGCACAGTCCTCAAGTGTAATAAGTCTTCAGATCACACAGACAAGAAGACTTAAGTGATGCCCAATTCTCTCTGGCTCTGGGTGGTTAGGGCTTTATCCTCGCACGGAATTCTCTCTAAGGCTTCGAGGTGGGTTGCTCTCAAACGACAAAAGCCGTACTCTCAATCTGAGCAGCCTACCATTTATGGTTGTAGGGGGTGGGCTATTTATAGCCACTTGGCAACCCGACCTGATTTGTCCGAAATGACCCTGGGTCACTAAGGAACTGACACGTGTTCCAACGGTCAGATTTCAAACTCACACGGGAACTTTACTTGGGCTACAAGCAAAGCTGACTTGTCCGACTCTAGACAAGATTCGCTCTCAAAGTCTTCACTCGAAGACATAGGTTTTGGTTAGGCATCACTTCAGTCAATCTGACTGGTTCTCTTGGACCCCACTTAACAGTACGGTGGTTCCTATGACTCAACACAAAAGAAAAAGAACTACGAAAGATCTAAGTCTTCGAGTTCCATAGGCTTCATGTGGTGTCTTCTCTTGTCATAGTCTACAACATGAGTATCTTCATATACCACCTTTGACTTCAATGTCTTCATATATTTTTAGGGGTCATCTCTGGTAGGAAAACCAAATCAATGAGGGACTTCTACCTGTGTTCTCCTGCAATTCTCACAAACACATTAGTCCCTCAACTAGGTTTGTCGTCAATACTCCAAAACCAACTAGGGGTGGCACTAGATGCACTTACAATCTCCCCCTTTTTGGTGATTGATGACAAACTAGTTGAAGTTTTCAATGGGGAATATAATCTGTGAAATTGTAAAGGATAAGGAATTGTCTTCATAAGTTGCAAGGGCTCCCCCTGAAGATGTGCATATAAGTAATTTGCTTTTGGAATGCAAATGCACATGGCAGGATGTACTTATGGAGATCCACTTCAACTTATGATGACAATCCACTATGCATGTGAAAGCATATGAAGATAATGACATGCATAATGGAAAATGGACGTCTGCAGAATGATCTAAGTGCGGAATTTATCGTCGCACATGCGGAATTTATCATCGCAAAAACAAGGTGGCAAATAAGTAGCAGACAACCATCTAGTTCAAGTGTTACAACTCAAAGAACCAAATGTAGCAAAACGAGAGTTGTAATCATGAAGCAAAAATATAAAGCACCCCCCCATATGGACCCGCTTGAAGACTATCAACCTCATATGCTTCTCCCCCTTTTGTTAGTAAGGACCAAAAAGGTTTGAAGACATAGAGTCTCTACTTGTTCCCATGAGGAGTAGGTGAAGTAGCAGGGTCGTTTGTGGTGTTTGGCGGTGCTGAAGAGCTTGGCGGTGCTGAAGGAGGTGGCGGTGAAGTAGCATCGTCTTCATCTTCGATAATTCTGGCAGTCACTGTTGCAGCTGAGGAAGAGAACTCAGAGTCTTCAAGGGATGGAGTTCCTAGCAGCACATCTCTTCGAGGAGGTGTGGAGTCAAACTTGAATCACTCAGTGAAGCCATCCTCTTGAAGATCAGCTTCAGAACACATCATCGTGAGCCCTTTCCATGTGCGGTGACAGGTTTCATGGGCAACGAAAGCATTCTAGGTGGCAAGATTTCGAATGCAATTAACATCCACCAAGAGGCTTTTCATCTGACGCTTCAGCCAGTCATGATGCCTATCCTGTTTCTGATGTAGAGCCACAAGAAGCTCTCGGTCGTTGAGAACATGAGTGCGCTTCTTGGGTCTTGGAGCAGTTGTACTATCAGTGGCTTCAGTGGAAGCATGGTGTGGTGCACGTGTAGTGTCATCCAAAGGATACACCCGAGAGACTGCTTCAACACCTTCAACGTTCTGAGTAAAACTCTGATGTTCTGCATTCTGAAGACTTAGAGGTTGCTTGGCAGGCTCAGAATATATGGCTTCAGTAGACATATCCACATCAGGCAAGAAGATCCGATGGTTGCGGGCTGAGGGCTGATACGAGATAGTGGAGTGTAGCTTGATCAGCCGCATGACCCAAGGGGCGTAGAACTTCAAACCAAACAGATCAGTGCCTGATGCAGCAAGTTGGCATATGAAGAAGTCCTGTGCATTGAAGCATTTGCCATGAAGAATATAGAATATCAAAGTCTTCATTGCACCCTCAAGCTTGGCATTTGGAGAGTGCCCTTTGATGGGCCAGAGAGTTCACCTAATGATGTGATAAATGGTTCTTGGCAGATACTCAAGGTCTTCAACGAAGAACTCTGTGGGATAAGCAGCATCTTGGGGCAATGGCTTCATCATGCTGAGCATCTGACTCATATCAGGTTCTGGCTTCTGAAAGATGCTCTCAATAGCTTCAGTATGCAGCTGACAGCCATGCTCGAAGAGATCGTCAGGAGTGGGCAAGCCAGTGAGCTCAATGATGTCAAATGCATTGTCTTCATGATGAACATTGTCAGTCATCCACTCCAGGACCCAAGTCTTCGGATCTCTGTTGTACCCGCGGATGTGTAATGTGGCATAGAATTGGAGCAGCAGCTCTTCATTCCAATGCTCCTGGTCAGTGAACGGCAGCAGTCCAACTTGCTTGAAGCAATCCAAAGCTTCTTCCAGACAGGGCAGACTAGCTATAGCTTCAATGTCAAGGCGCTTGTGTGGGAAGATGCGACCTTGGTTGTAAGGAATGCATGAGTAATAGCTTCGCTAAGGATAGCTCCAGAACCGATCAGATGATATCCTTTCCCTTGAGTAGGGGTTCCTGGAGCTATTGAAGAATGTGTTGTCTGCCCTGAAGTCATTGATGTTGAAGGAGCCAGGTGCTAATGCAGGACCTGGGAACCTTGGCAATCTTGGGATTGGCTTCTGGACCTGAGGCCTGTGCTCAACATGATAGTCGAACTGGGGACCTGCAGCAGACTCAGGAACAGAAGTGGCAGGATCAGTGGCTTCGCTGTCTTCTAAAGCTTTTATTGGGGAGGGCTCCACATTAGCTTCATTGGTGGTTGTGGCAGCCGCAGGATTTTCAAGCACGTTCTCCTGGAGAACTGCTTCTTGGTGGGACGGGGAAGTGGCAACTTGTGGTACTTCTTCTTCCACGGCTAATGCAGCCGGAATGTCTTCAGCAGAGACTTGAGGCCTTGGACCTTTGCGAAGCCTGCGGAACGCAGACGACGCCTGTGGAGTTGGAGTGGGCTGGGCCTCATAGTCTTCTTCCTCTTGTGGGCGATCCGCCCATGAAGCATCATGTGCGATTGGCGTCAGTGGACGACCAATGCTGATGAGTTTGCTATTTTCAAGCTGAGGAAGGACTGCACCATCTGCTACATTGTCATGTTGACCAATGTCTTCAGCAGCGATGGGATCAGCTGCTGAAATGTTTTCAGCTTCATGAGCCTCTGTGGAAGCAGGCTCATGGATTGTTAGTTGACATTCAGCTTCAGGATAGACCATAGAAATGGGTTCAACTATCAAGGGCTCTGTGGGAGCAGCCCGATCTTTCTTGGTCTTCCTCTTCTTCTTGGAGGGGGCAGTAGGAGAGGCTTCAGAGTGTTTCCTCTTCCTGGCTTCAGCTTCAGCAATCCTTGTCTTCTTGAGCTCTGAAGCGGTTGACCGGCTTTTTGGCTTCGATCCAGTCAGTCTAGTTGGGAAGACAATCGGAACTACTTCCTGCCTTGGTGCATTAGGTTCAGCCGTAGCAGGCTTCTTCTTCTTCTTTGCGGCCATCCTGGGGTCGATGCCAGGACGCCCAAGTGCCTTGCGCTTCTCAGCCTCATTATAGGCTTGCACACATCTGTTAGCCAGAGTCTTCATGCGCTCACACGAACCCTGAGCTTCTGCACGTTTCTTCAGAAAGGCTTCTTTGAGCTCGTGCAGCATGATCTTGAAGTTCTTCACATCTTGCATGCTGAGCTTGGCCATATGCTTCTTGAACTTAGCTTTTTCATAGTCAATCTTCTGCTTCAGTTCAACAACACGCTGGGCGATGGCTAGTTCTCAAGCAATGGCGCCATGGAAGGCGACACTGAGGCCAATGGGTAGCTGAAGATCTTCAAAGCTGATGTTTGGCGTGTCAAACCATTCGTCAATGAAGTTGTGGATGATGGTCACATCAAACAGAGGCAGATCATTGAAGATTTCTGCTTCTTCTTTGCTCTTTATGAGTTGCTCAAGAGCGTCATCTGCAAGACCTTCATCACTTGACAGATCAATGTCGTCATTGCGCAGAATGGCAGTAGCTGTTAGCTCTTGGCCGGTGTGTGGCAGAGGCATCTTAACCTTCTGGGGCTTGGAGATGCGAGATAAGTCTTCGGACTGCACACTGTCTTCAGGAAGTGCAGTTGCTAGTGGCTTCGCTCTTGAGATCTTTGGTGAAGGGGCAGGCTTTGAAGCTTTAGGCTTCTTCAGCTTCTTTGTCTTCAGTGCTGCAGGAGCTTCTTCTGATTCAGCTTCAGTTGCAGGCTCATTCACTGCAGTCCCTTGAGCTAGGATGCGAGTGATGAGGCCTTCAAGGTTGTCGAAAGGACCGATGACATTGGGTTCTGCATGTCGTGTGCCATCTGCCCTTGGAGATGAGGGACCAGGGTTGAAGTCTAACCCAAAAGTCTTCTTGTTCTGCTTCGCTGAGTTCTGGGCAAACTGGAAGTTGCGCTTGAACAGATTGTCGTCACGACACCATAGTAGTGACGATGGGTGTGCGTCAGCTGGCTGTGGCCCACAGACCATGCAGGGATAGAAGCCTTGCGCAATAGCTTCATCTCTGGACCTGGGTAGAAGATTCTTGTATAGTATGTCTCCCCACGGTCTCTTGATGGCGTTTTTCTCAGCATACTCCTGGGTAACAAATCTGTATTTGAACCATTGTTCTGCCCAATATCTTCGAATCCATTGGATTCAGGTCTTGCACTGATTGTAATCCTCTTTAGGATCTGTCTTGTACATTTCTGAGAGTTCATCTGGCAGATCTCTGGATGTTTCACCATGACGCTTTCTGCCACCCTTCCTTGCTGCTTTCTCTGAAGCCATAAACTTTAACTTGAAAGGCTTCAAGACGTTCAAAGGCTTCAAAGGTTTTTGCTTGCTGGACCAACATGAACTTGCTTCGGGAGAATTTATGTGATGCTGTAAGAATTCTGCAAATGAATGCAGACTATGAGAACCAAAGGATTCTCCCACGGACATGTACCTGTGACAGCATTAAGGTGCGAGGGAAGGGGAAGAGGTCATATGCATTCTCAGAAGATTTTGAAGATAAATCAGTTTAGAAGACATTGACCTCATCATGCGAAGACATTCACTCATAGACAAGAAGTTGGTTCCAGATTTGTACGAATCCACAGATCAGTACAAGTGAGGAATCTAACTACTTTGTGAAGCACAAGTGAATATAGTAGGCATGTTATGAGATGCAGTATGAGAGAGATCTAACTTGTGTGAACAGAAACTGCTTGTGGTAGAAAGTGAAAAATCCATAGGATCAATGGTGCTGTAAAAAGGCAGTTTTATTTACCACACTAAGAACTACTAGACGGAGTTGAAG
>NC_057809.1:333166119-333177001 GCF_018294505.1 Triticum aestivum
GAGGTTGACCCCGCCACCACCGCCGCCGGTTTTTCCTAGAAAACCGTTTGGTTTTCGCCGGTTTTTCGATCGGTTTTTTTAGATCCGTTTTTTAGATAGATCGTTTTTTCGGTTTAGTTTACTTAGCGAGCGTTTGCTCATTCGTTTGTTTTAACGAACGCGTTCATCGTTTAGTTTCAGAAAACGAACGTTCGTTCGTTAATCTTTTCGTCGTTTTTTTTCTCGGATTTTCCGCGATTATTTCTGATCGCGATTTCTGATCCGATTTTCGTTCTAGTATAACTTTTCGCTCGTTTGTCGGAATCAGGCGATTCAAGCGCCTGGAGTTTCGTCTCGAAACCCTCTTTCCGTTTAGCGAACTCAAACAAGTTTTTGCCTCTGTAAAATTTGACTTAGATCCAGATTAGTAAATGAAGCTTGTTTCTTTCGCCGTTTGACTTTCGTTGCTTCATTCGATTTGATTCTTTTTGCAAACCGGAGTTCTTAAGTTGAACTTTCTGGTTAATTATCTTATTTGAGTTTTACCGTGCATTAGATGAGTACTTATTGTATGCTTGTTTGTTTGCGATAGAGTACCCGGAATGCGCTTCTTGCTACTTCGAATCGCTAGGTTTCGCGGATCATCGGCAAGGCAAGTAACACTTTGATCATACCTCCTACTACCCAGTTTTTATTACATTAGATCAATCCTCAAACATTGCATGAATAGGATCTAATTAAATTGTGGGTTGAGAAGTAGATGAGGTAGTACCTATTACTTGTTTTTTTATCAAACCCTTGGGAGTTACTTCTACGTTTGCTTATATTGCCATGCTATGCTAATAGACGTGGATTGGGTGAGTGTATCCATGACAGATGTGAGATTGATAAATTAATGGTTTATTTAAGGTGGCAACTTAAACACACATCTGGGTGGATTGAGGCACCTGGGTATTCCAGCGATTGCATGTTTTTCTTTATGGACCGCCACCCAGGCTCAAAGGGATCATGAGATTATTCATACTAGAAACTTCCGTTTGCAGCCACAAGCTACTATGGGCTCTAGCATAGTTGATTAAGTCGTGTGAACTCTTACAGTGGTAGACTAGCAGATGTAGGGGAAAGTAGGTGTAACGGTCTACCCGTTCGTTAGGTGCTAGCACTTCTGAAAGACTATGTCTCGGTCATCTGTTTATCAAACACCATGTAGTGCGAGAATCCCAACGGAGGAGATCGAGTCTTGTGGGGAAAAGTGCGCAAACCTCTGCAAAGTGTATGAACTAATCATGGTTAGCCGTGTCCCCGGTTATGGACAGCTTGAGTATCTAGTACTTGGATTATCATGTGAATCTCATCATGTTACTCTAATTAATATTGTTGGGTTTTAAAGTTGATGCTTAATTGGGATTGAGAGGGTGTCTACACTCTCAATGTTTAACAACTACCATGATAGTTAAATAAAATTTATTGCTTTGCAGTAGGGAAAAATTGGCTTTCGACAAAACTGTAACCATAGAGCTTTCCACCAGCCAAATATGCATGTAGTATAGCCTTATTCTTTCATTACTCTCTATGTGTTACATTGCCAGCATATTCCTTGTGCTCACCCGTTTCAGGCTGCAACGTTCATGTTGCAGACTTTTCAGACGACAAGTAAGGTGCCTTTAGGTCGTGGTTCTATACTCAGTGATGCCGTTGGAGTTGATGGACTCACTTATCTTCCAAGCCTTCCATTGTTATCGTTATTAGATGGCCTTAAGCCATATTCATTGTAATAAGTTCTCTTTTGAGACATTCGATGTACTAAGTGTGTGATTCCTACTCTGTTATAAATCCTTCAAGTACTGTGCGTGTCAGCATTGCTGATCCAGGGATGACACTGAAGCACAGAGATCGGACCGTTTGAGGTCTGGTCGCTACACCCCATCCAGGGGGGAGGCCATGGAGGAGGAATCACAAGGGGGAGAACCTCTCCTCCTCTCTCTCGGTGGCGCCGGAGTGCCATCGGGAGGGGAATCATTGTCGCGGTGATCGTCTTCATCAACATCACCATCCTCATCTCTTTTACTCGGTCCACTCTCTCGCACCCCGCTGTAATCCCTACTTGAACATGGTGCTTTATGCCACATATTATGATCCAATGATGTGTTGCCATCCTATGATGTTTTGAGTAGATATCCTTTGTCTTTGGGTTGATTGATAATCTAGATTGGTACGAGTTGTACGTTTTATTTTGGTGCTGTCCTATTGTGCCCTCCGTGTCACGCAAGCGTGAGGGATTCCCACTGTAGGGTGTTGCAATACGTTCATGATTCGCTTATAGTGGGTTGCTTGAGTGACAGAAGCATAAACCCGAGTAAGGGGGTTGTTCGTATGGGACAAAGGGGACTTGATGCTTTAATGCTATGGTTGGGTTTTACCTTAATGATCTTTAGTAGTTGCAGATGCTTGCTAGAGTTTCAATCATAAGTGCATATGATCCAAGAAGAGAAAGTATGTTAGCTTATGCCTCTCCCTCATATGAAATTGCAATGACGACTATCGGTCTTGTTAATAATTGCCTAGGACAATTCTGCACACCGATCCGTCATTGTTCCACACTCACTATTTATAATATTTAGTAATATATTCTAACTTTATGATAACATCACCTACTTTCATATTTTAGCTCTCCGATACCATGCAAAGTTATCCTCTTCATACCCACAACATAGTTTATTTCTTATTTCTAGTTGGAAGCAAACGTTCGGTGTACGTAGAGTCGTATCAGTGGCAGATAGGGCTTGGGTGAATATTGATCTTACCTTTAGCTCCTTGTGGGTTCGACACTCCATACTTATCACTTCCACCATTGGGAATTGCTATGATGATTCCCTACACTTGGGGATTGTCGGTGTCAAAACCGGCGGATCTCGGGTAGGGGCTCCCGAACTGTGCGTCTAAGGAGGATGGTAACAAGAGGCAGGGGACACGATGTTTACCTAGGTTCGGGCCCTCTTGATGGAGGTAATACCCTACGACCTGCATGATTGTTCTTGATGATATGAGTATTACAAGAGTTGATCTACCACGAGATCAAAGAGGCTAAACCCTAGAAGCTAGCCTATGGTATGATTGTATGTTGTCCTATGGACTGAAACCCTCCGGTTTATATAGACGCCGGAGGGGGCTAGGGTTACACAAGGTCGGTTACAAAGGAGGAGATATACATATCCGTATTGCCTAGCTTGCCTTCCACGCCAAGTAGAGTCCCATCTAGACACGGGACGAAGTCTTCAATCTCGTATCTTCATAGTCCAACAGTTCGGCCAAAGGATATAGTCCGGCTGTCCGGAGACCCCCTAATCCAGGACTCCCTCAGTAGCCCCTGAACCAGGCTTCAATGATGATGAGTCCGGCGCGCAGTGTTGTCTTCGGCATTGCAAGGAGGGTTCCTCCTCCGAATACACCATGGAAGAGTTTGAATACGAGGATAGTGTCCGACCCTGCAAAATAAGTTCCACATACCACCGTAGAGAGAATAATATTTCCACAAATCTAATCTGCTGACACGTTTTGACAGCATGACATCACGCCATGGCCCGGTCATTATTCGAACCATTTTTATTAACCAGCTCCGCACATAACGCGAGGCGATTTCCTTGACACATCTTGTCAAAGCAGAGATCGTGTTCCCCTTATCACAGGATTCTCATCAATACAAACGTGGGTAACCCAACCGTGCCTGTTAGTATGACTCCTAGATCTTAGGTAAGTCTCAAACGACCACGAGGAGGACGCCTGATATTCAACCTATTTACAAAGGGGACAAGGCTTTTTTGCTTTTTCCCTCCCTCGCTCAATCGAATCCTTCCCCCGTCTCGAGTTCCCACACCCAAAGCTAAGGTCAGGTGCTTCGGACCTTCAACTATGTCTGGATCCAACCTTCAAGATCGGTGGGTGCCTTCCTCTATCACAGAGGAGGACATCAAGAAGTTGAGAGAGGCCAGATATCTGACCACCGAAATTTCGCATAGGCTGCCCGCCCGAGGGCAGGTCGTCCCTACTCCCGAACCCAACGAGAGTGTTGTGTTCATCTCCCACTTCCTCCGAGGACTAGGCTTCACTCTGGATCCCTTTGTTAGGGGTCTTATGTTCTATTACGGGCTGGATTTTCACGATCTGGCCCCGGATTCCCTTCTTCACATCTCGTCATTTATTGTCGTATGTGAGGCCTTCCTCCGCATTACCCGTCACTTCGGCCTGTGTCTCCAGACCTTCGATGTGAAGCCAAAGATGATCGAGGGGCAGCACGCAGTGTGCGGAGGTGCTTTAATAAGAAAAATCGATGACGCTCCATGGCCAGAGGGTTCCTTCCCAGAGGTGTCCGGATTGTGGCAGCGGGAGTGGTTTTACATCACATCTCCCCGAAGTGCCAAGTGGGTAGCTGCCCCCGCCTTTCGATCGGGCCCCCCACCGCAACTAATGTCATAGATCAGCAGGGGGCTGAGCTGGGGTCCAGCCAAGGACGTGCCAATACTGCAAAGCCGTATCCGAGATCTCTTTGAGAGAGATTTCAGTCTGGTTATGGTAATGCAAGTTATGCTAGTTCGTCGAGTCCAGCCTTGCAAACGCCGGCACCTCCACATGTGGGAATTCAACCCGGAAGGACTGCGTGCTATTCAACATTTCCTTGGCATGACGCATGAAGAGATGTACAAATCGTTCTTCGGACCCCAAATAGAGTGTCCGGACACCACCGAGGACGTGGGCCTGAGCTGCAACCGCCCCGCTGCCCAAGTAAGTAATCTCATGTCGAACCTGCTGTCCTTTTATTTATCATGGCATCATTCTAAAGAGCCGCCTTTTGACCAGGACTGGATAACAAAGGCGATGATGATTAGGTGTTCGGCCCCCCTTCCTGAGGGCTTGGACAATCCGGTACTAGACAAGATGCTTGAGTCGGCGCCTTATCCAGTGTCCTCAAAGGAAGATGATGGGGGGAATAAAGAGGGCGAAAGCGGGCCTCACTCACTACTTATTCCAGCCGGGTGAATGAGCACCTTCGCGAGGGAGGATGATCAAAGGGAAGAATCTGACATTCTCTCTCCCCGAAGAAGGAAGAGGACTACCACTGAAGATCCTGAAACCAAGGTTTCTAAACGGGAGAAGAAATCTTCATCAGAGGGTCCTGCCTCGGAGGGTATTCTTGCCGCACAATGTCCTTGCGGGGATCAGCCCTCTACCGAGCTGTAAGTAATCGAAAAGTACTTAATAGTGAAAACATCCTACCTTACTTCCGAACACAATAACCCATGCTTATAAATTGTAGTCCGGATCGCAGCCCTTCTCGACAGAGTTCATCTTCGGGGGATGTTCTTCCGGAGATGATGGAGAGCGAAATGCCTCCCCCGGACACCCCGGCTCAAGAAGCGGGCGACCTTGAAGTGTCGATGCGAAGGGTATCTCCGGATCCACTAGGGCCAAAAGATAACCCTTTGGCTGCTCGGAATCCCCAGTATCCGGCTCCTAAGGAGAGCGACAGCAAGGGTCCGTACAGTGTGCGGTCGGACGCGCTGAAGGATCTTCTGGGGCAAGCTGTCGTCTCGGAAGCGCATCGTATGCTAATGGGTACGGTAATTGAAAGGATTTCATCCGCTGAAAGCGGTTTGAATGAAGCCATTATGAGTCTGCAGAAAGGCTTCGAGGTACGTGAAATAATGTATGTTTTTAACAGTACCGCATACGTTAGATATGCCCTATGCAGATGGTAGCTCCTGAGACTCTGGTTGTCATCGAAAACGGCGGCAAATAGAGGATCATAGTCCCAGGTAATAACCAGACCACCTTTATGTGCAGGTGGCTGAAGCTCCGGTGGCTAGCCGGACAGATGGGTTTGCCGAGCTAAAGAGGCAACTTGATGCGGTAGATGCCGACCTCGTGCTTGTCAACAAGCGTCTTGACGAGGCACAGGGTGAGTGATTTTTCTAGTGATCATCACATAATAAGAGTAGCATGATGCTAGTATATTTAATATGTTGTGACTGCAGATGGAGCTGCCACCATGGAGACCCTTCGGGCGGAGCTTGCCCGAGCCAAGGAGCAAGCAAGGAGTAGCAATGCGGTCGCTTTAAAGGCTGCTGAAGAGTTAAGGGCCGAACAGGCCGCGCATTGTGAGAGCAAGGGAAAAATAGCCAAGATGGATGTAGAGTTAAAAGATGCCGCTAACCGTTACCAGCTTCTTGAAGAAGAAAACCCGGCGAAGGCGACAAACCTGGAGAAGGCCCGGGTGGCTGCCAAGGAAGCCCGCTCCAAAATTAGAGCGACAAAGGAGGAGCTGAATCAAGCTGCAGATATCGTGTCTGGGAAGCCCTTCTTGTTGTGGACTAAGTTCGTAGATCCGAAGTATGCTCCTCTGGACCGGCTATGGAGTTCTGCGGACGCATAAATGGATTTGGCTGCAAGTGCTGCTGATGCGGCCGAGTACTTCAAGGATCAGAAAGGTCCCGAAGTGGAAAAGCTGTTCTGGTCACAGTTTCACGCTCTAGTCCACCCACTGCTGTTGAATGAGCGATTAGCCGAGTGGACCGAGCTCCATAGGTTGTCCAGACTTGCCATGAGGTCCGTCATGGATCACCTGTGGCCGGGAGGGCCAAGGCTGAATAGCTACTTTAGCTTAGTGCAACAATTCCTTGGTGCTGTGCCACGCATCGATGCTGTAAAGAGATCGGCGTGCATAGAAGGTGCGCGGATGGCCTTTGCCCGTGTCAATACATACTGGGCGGAGATGGAGGCCACCACTGTTGCGACACATGGTTTGGCCGTAGGCCGAGTGACTGCCGAGCACTACTTTGAAGAAGTTCTTGAAGGCGCTCGTTCGATAGAGGCTCAGTGCTCGAAGAATGTTATGTTCAAGTGACATGTATTCCCATTGTAAAAACAATGTTTTATTGAATTATCAAGGATGTATTTATACTTCTGCCCAAAAGTACTATGATGCCTCATGTGCGGCCGTTTATGTATATATGTGTATAACCTGAAAGCTTGCAGTCGTCGGCTTCCGCCCCCACGCATATAATGCAGGGGTATTCGCGAAAAATGCATATCCACATTTGATCCAACGTCTTGGTCCGTTAAGGAGGTGATAGCGCAGCGAACGAGGCAATCAGACTATATTGCTTTAACACTTTCACATAGCCATAGGAGTTTGACAGTGGGGCTACTATATAGCCCCTGGTACTACTCCACACGTCCGAATACGGGTCGCATACGTACATGACCGGGAAACGACCCTTTGTTAATGCGGAGGAATCCCGAAGATTCTGATGAGTCATCGAGTGGTTGACCAGTGTCTCGCTATATCATGACAGTCAGTTTTCAGCTTTCTCTACTAAGATGCTCACCCGGATGAACCAGGGCACAATCGCAGCAGTTCTCCCAGTGCTACCTTAGCCGATATAACGGAACGTAAGTGTAACGCCCTCGATAAAGCTATATCTCCCACATGTCGAAGCACGACTTAGAGGCATAACCGCATTGAAAGCAATGTCGCAAGTGAGGTAATCTTCGCAAACAACCCATGTAATACAATAGGGGAAAAATACATAGTTGGCTTACAATCGCCACTTCACACAATTACATGAATAAAGCATTACATCATCCAGATACAGTCAAGGTCCGACTATGGAACCAAAATAAAAGAAGAACCCCAAATACGACACAGGTCCCCGATCGACCCCAACTGGGCTCCACTACTGATCAACTAGAACGAAACAACACAAAGGACAAGATCTTCATCGAGCTCCTCCTGAGCTTGGTTGCGTCATCTGCACGGACTCATCGGCACCTGCAAGCTGGTTTTGGAAGTATCTGTGACCTACGGGGACTCAGCAATCTCTCACCCTCGCGATCAAGACTATTTAAGCTTATGGGTAAGGTAAAGGTATGAGGTGGAGCTGCAGCAAGCGACTAGCATATATGGTGGCTAACATACGCAAATGAGAGCGAGAAGAGAAAGCAAAGAATGGTCGATAAAAGTATGATCAAGAAGTGATCCTAAAACAACCTACGTCAAGCATAACTCCAACACCGTGTTCACTTCCCGGACTCCGCCGGAAAGAGACCATCACGGTTACACACGCGGTTGATTCATTTTAATTATGGTCAAGTTTAGGTTTTCTACAACCGGACGTTAACAAATTCCCATCTGCCCATAACCGCGGGCACGGCTTTCGAAAGTTCAAACCCCTGCAGGGGTGTCCCAACTTAGCCCATCACAAGCTCTCACGGTCAACGAAGGAATAGACCTCCTCCCGAGACATTCCGATCAGACTCGGTATCCCGGTTCTTCAAGACATCCCCGACAACGGTAAAACAAGTCCAGCAAAGCCGCCCGATGTGCCGACATCCTGATGGGAACTGCACATATCTCGTTCTCAGGGCAACACTGGATGAGACATCCTACGAGTAAAACCAGCCCTCAAGTTTCCCCGAGGTGGCCCCGCAGTCTACTCAATTTGGACCAACACTTAGACAAGCACTGGTCCGGGGGGGTTAAAATAAGATGACCCTCGAGATGCGCGACTCCCAAGGGAAAAAGGCTAGGTGGCGAATGGTAAAACCAAGGTTGGGCCTTGCTGGAGGAGTTTTATTCAAAGCGAACTGTCAAGGGGTTCCCATTATAACCCAACCGCGTAAGGAACGCAAAATCCGGGAACATAACACCGATATGACGGAAACTAGGGCGGCAAGAGTGGAACAAAACACCAGGGATAAGGCCGAGCCTTCCACCCTTTACCAAGTATATATATGCATGAAATAAATAAGATATATTGTGATATCCCAACAAGTAAACATGTTCCAACAAGGAACACCATCTCCATTTTCCAACAAGGAACAAACTTCAATCTTCACCTGCAACTAACAACGCTATAAGAGGGGCTGAGCAAAGCGGTAACATAGCCAATCAACGGTTTGCTAGGACAAGGTGGGTTAGAGGCTTGGTTCAACAATATGGGAGGCATGATAAGCAAGTGGTAGGTATCGCAGCATAGGCATAGCAAAAGAGCGAGCATCTAGCAAGCAAAGATAGTAGTGATTTCGAGGGTATGATCATCTTGCCTGAAATCCCGCAAGGAAGAAGAACGAGTCCATGAAGAAGACAAACAGACGTAGATGAACGGGTCCTCACAAACGCGACGTTCCCAGAACCAACCCGAAGAAGCAAACACCGGAAAGAAACACACAACATAGTAAACAACCAACACATGAACATGGTATTATATGCGGGTTGCGGTATGCGATGCATATGCATGATTTGACAAGGAATGAATGAACCTGGCCTCAACATGGAAATCCAAGTGTGCCGCTTGAAAGATGAGATGAAATCGCTTGAAAACGATATAAAGATCACCGGAATCGGAGTTATGGTTTGGAAATGGCAAGCAATTCAAATATGGCACCGGTCTGCGATTTACAGCAAGTAGCCATCTAAATGCAATGAGATGAACATGCTACAGCACCCAAACATGACAAAAAAATACATGGCAGGAATCCACTCAAGAAGCTTAACAAAAGTCTAGCACTGAGCTACGGCCAATTCATCCATTAACAGGTTCAAACAAGCATGACAAAAGCGCAAACGGCAAACAGATTTCAGACTTAGTGAAATTAACACTAGTCTGGAATTTCAGATCAGGTCGCACACTTTGGAGCATGAAAACAATATGCTACAGGACCTGAACATGGCAAAGTAAAGCATGGCATGGAGCTACTCAAAGAGCTTAACAAAAGTCCCTTAGTGACCTTGAGCCAAAAGGGATCAGAAAATACAATTGCAAGCATGTGAACATGGCAAAAACATAATCAGTTCTCAGACTTAGTGAAAACTGGAGCATGCTGAAAACAGATATCAAGTAGGCATGTTCACGAGCTCGATGCACTTACTACAGAGCAACTCATGAAAAACTAAGCATACACCCATCAAGAATACACAAAATACAAGCTAGACATGGCAAGAACAATAACATAGCATGCACGGATCAACTACAACATCCTCGGCAAAATCGCTAACAAGTAGACAATCTGCCCAAATTCACGAAGTAGCAAAAGTAGAGCTCGATTGACTCAAGCTAGGGTGCTCCATAATTGCAAACAAAGACATGGATGGATAGAGCACTACAAGATTAACAAATCATCCTTAGTGATCATCCCCAAAAGAGGCACAGATCACTAGGAAACAACACGAACATATGACCATATGAGATAAACAGACCAAGGACTTAGTGGAAATGCTAAGTCCCTGAAATCACCATTACCAAGTGCACCACTTTGCAAGCTTGTGCTAGTCACCACACACATCACAAAAATACATGGGTTACACCTCTGGAAAGATGGCAAAACCCTTAACAAAACATATGTAGAGCTCATGGCCATAACATGCACACAATAATCATGGCAAAAATGACAAATATCTAAATGGAGCAGCAGATCTGACAAATAACTCAAGTAGCACCCTTCTAACAGTATTTAGGGCATCAAGATGAACTCAAATGAAAATGATGCAATGAGATGAAATGATGTACTCTCTGAGATGAACATTTTGATATGCTATATGCATGAATCGGAGCTATGGATACAAAGTTACGATGCGATGAACGTGTGTATTTGAAACTGGAAATCTCCGGGACTTGGAAGAAAAATGGACCTCCAGATCTAGGGTTCTTGGCACGGAAACCGAGGCGGACGGATCTTCGCCGGAGAGACTCGCCGGAGCGCGAGGAAAGACGGCGGTGGGGCTCGAGGTCGCCGGATCCGGTCCGGCCCGACCGGATCCGCGACGAGCGGCGGCGGGGCACCCCATGGCGGCGGCGGAGGCGGGCCAAGGTGGCCGGGGCGACGGCGAGGTGCGGGCCGCCGGCGATGG
>NC_057809.1:333177402-333185085 GCF_018294505.1 Triticum aestivum
GCCCGCGCGGGCCTGACGCGGGCCCCGCGGGCCGGTGGCGGCGGGAGGCGGCGTTGCCACCTGGCGGCTCCGGATTTGGCGCAGGGGAGGCCGGACATGTCTGGGCGCGGTGGCGATTTCGTCCGGGCGCGAGGGAGAAGAAGGTTAGGGTTTCATCCGCGAGAATTTCGGGGATGGCCACATATTTATTGGTAGAGGGAGCTAGGAGAGTCCAAATGAGGTGCGGTTTTTTGCCACGCGATCGTGATTGAACGCTCTAGAAGATAGAATAGGTTTAGGTGGGTTTTGGGCCAAATTGGAGGGGTGTTGGGCTGCAACACACACGAGGCCTTTTCGGTCCCTCGGTTAACCGTTGGAGCATCAAACGAAGTACAAATGGTACGAAACTTGACAGGCGGTCTACCGGTAGTAAACCAAGGCCGCTTGGCAAGTCTCGGTCCAATCCGGAAATGTTTAATCCCCACACACGAAAGAAAGCTAGAAATGACCACCGGAGGAGAACGAAGCGCCGGAATGCAAAACGGACAACGGGGAAACTGCTCGGATGCATGAGACGAACACGTATGCAAATGAAATGCACAAGATGACATGATATGCAGTGCATGACATGAAAGCAATGACAAGGCAACAACAACGAATAACTGGAGGACACCTGGCACATCGGTCTCGGGGCGTTACAACACTCCACCACTACGAGAGGATCTTGTCCCGAGATCTAGAATGGCACCGGAGGGAAAACGGAAGGGAAAGAGAAGAGGTAAAACTAAGTTGCTCCTTTTGACAAACGAGTGAAACCAAAGAACCTTGCGAGGTTGAGCAAAAGACAGAAAAAAATCAAGGGAGAAGAACAAAGTTGAAGGCATTCTGGTAGGGAAGAGGAACAAGGAAGAACAAATTTCGACAGCACTCTGGTAGGAAAAGAGATGCAAAGGTTGATAAGGCGAAAAGAACTTGAGCAAAAGGGCACAACACTCCGATTAAATGGATAGGCATGAAAAGAACATGATCTTTGACAAAATGAGATGATGGGTTGAAAAGAGCAACATGACAATGCCTCCGGAACAAAAGAATAGAAGATAGATAATTTAAATAGGAGAATGGAGAAGAAAATGCCAAATTCTGCCACAAAAGAGCTTGAAAAGGCATCTTTAGGAGAAGGGTCGAACGGAGTTATTGGAAACCCAACAACGAAAAGAATAAGCTAGATATGGTCTTATGGAATACATCTCAAATTATGAGGTGACATTTTGCCACTACTGGAAACGATAGATTGGATTGATATGAACAAGAAGATGAGAAACTTATTTCACCGGGAGGATAAATGAAGAAATTGGGTCATTTATAAGCACCATAAATAGCAACAATCCTTTGGGAAGGCTTTAGGTGAAATATGAGCCAAGATAACTCCAATGACGAGATTGATGGATTTAAAATACCTCATTCTTGATAACATGTGAATCATGAAACATGAACTCAAATTGTCAAGAATGACATAATACCACCTTTGATGATACGGAAGAAAGAAATGCACTCCGGATAGCAAGATGAAAGAATACTTGAGCTCCTCTGATAAGAATGTAGATGAACACTTCGAGAAGGAAGTAAATCCTTAATGAACCATCATGTAGAACCTTGATGAAGTACTCCAGTAAACAAAAGGATGACGAAAGAAAGGGAAGTTGAAAACACAAGGCAAAACCTTGTAATGATTTAGATGGATCTCCGTGATAATTAGAGCTTGGACCTAAGAAAGGGAAGTTGAAAACACAAGGCGAAACCTTGTAATGATTTAGATGGATCTCCGTGATAATTAGAGCTTGGAACTCCGGGAAAGTAAGATGAGCACTTGAAAACAAGAATAAGTATGATGAGCCACTCCGGAAAACAGGAATTGAACAAACTCGATGAAACAAGAATAAGAATTATATTATGCTCGTCCTTCATCAATTAAATTGATGACAAACAATGTATTTGGCACACTACTTATTCTTGTAGAAAGGATTGAAACAAGGAATGAATTGATATGATGAAGAAGGAAGAGAACACTTGAGCAACCACCGTAAGAATTGAAAAAGAACGAATAAAACATAACGAAACACCGGGAAGAATTAACAAATGAACGAAGATGCTTGAAAGAATTTAGGTCCATGAGAACGAAGAGATTACGAGCTGATTAGAGAATCCTTGATTTAGACACCGGTATGATTTAGAGTATGCGAGCTGAAAGCTGGACTGAATCAATCTTAGATGATGGGCTCCGAAGAATCCGACAGAAAATACTCTGAATTACTCCAGATGGGTGAAAAGAATTCTGACAATCGAAAACAACTATGAGAGGATGGCATAACGCTAGAACCACGAATCTTGAAGAGACAAGAACAAGATTGGGAGAAAAAATCTTCTTCGGTCTTCACATGATGAGAATGCCAACGAGAAACACCACCAAGAATTATTGAGGCACACCGGAATAAAAAATGTAAAAGTTGAGCCAACGATAAAAAGAATTTGAAAGATCTTGGAGGAAGGCATTTGACTGATGACAATTTATTCTTACGTCAAACTTCGAAAAGAATTTGATGGTAGCTCCGGGAAAATAAGAAGAGTCAGGTAAGATCCTGGAAAAAGACCTGTGGGTTAGGGCCCACTCAAAAGAAAACACCGTTGAAATGATTAGAAGGAGAGATTGCACCGGTTGAGTTAAATAGCTTGAATGAGATAAACATCCTCAAAATAGGATTAACGGATCTTGAATGACAAGACGATCCTTCTAAGATATCTTGAGCACTCCGGAGCAAATGAATAGCGAGAAATGAATGGTTATGAGGTGCACCGGCACGAGAAAAGCATTTGAAATACAGAAAAGAATATGATCGACACCGAAAGCTTGAATTGGATCCACCGGAAAAGGAAAGAATGGAGAATGATGAACTAGAAACTTCGTTAGTATCTTCATGAGAATCACCGGGTAAGAACATTGACGGAAAGGAATTTAGAGACTTCACAATAATAAAAGGATACTTGAATAAGAAATCTAAGTCCTCGAAGAAGAAGGGTGGGTGGGTGGGAAAAACAAAGACAACTTGGAACGAATGATACAAACACCGTTGAGAAGACTTGAGTTGATCTTGCGAATGTTGAAATGATCGGATCCACTTGAGGAGAAACACACAGGTTGACAAGGATTGACATGACAATCTCGATTATCATGAAGGATTTGTATTCACATAGGAGTATAAGAACACCACTTAGGAAAGGTATGGAATCAACATTTGACATTGAAGCAACTCGAATACCACAACTCCAAACAAAAACAAAGGATTGGCTTGCAGAATAAGCCGGAACAAACATATGATAGAGATTCCGTCCGAAGTTTTCGTGGTGGGGCCTACACGGGCTCGATCGTACAGCACCATCATGTACAAGGCAGTGCACATGACATACGAAGCGTCCCCGAGTCGGCATAGCCAAGGACTCTTTAAGACACAACGAGACCACTATAAAACCGACCGTGAATAGGCGGACCACTAGACGTCGAACCCCAATTTCATATCATACATCTGTCGGAAATATATCCTAAGAGCTACTTGAATTCCCACCTATGAAACTCCCGAACCTTTCCGGTTATGCAATCAGGTGTTGGGGATACAGGGGAAGCATAATATCTCACCCAAAACTAGCAAATCCTACATCCAGCTATATCCATACTTCAACACATAACCAAGAAATCTTTGGAAATCATCTACCTCAACCTTCGAAAAGCATCCATTATACAAGTTATGGCGATACTCCCAAACTCCCGCCCCAGTACTGGGTGGCATCGAGGTTATCTCACCAACGAACTGCATAAAAGAGATTTTCGATGTCGGCGTACTAAACTCAGGTATTCCAGAATTGCAACGATAAAATTATGACGACAACACCTCAGAGCTCAACTCCCCGGGACGCTTCCACAAAACCCCTGACAGGAGGCACCAAGACAATGTTCTCGTCATAAAACCATCGGAACGATTCCAAGATACCCGCGTGATCCTAAAAAATTTTTAGTGAAATTTGAGAAGAGAAGAGTCAAAACTCTACGTCAGGATGCCTTACCAGAGTGATGAGGTGACTGGAAAGTAAAAAGAATTCCTAACTCTCCGATATATAATTCCTAAATGACTCAAAACATTTTTCTAGACACAACTCGGCCACTAAAAACGATCAAGCAATGGGGATCCTAAGGTTGGGGAAGGCTCTCATGCCAACTTGTAACGCCCTCGATGCGGCTATATCTCCCACGTGTCGAAGCACGACTTAGAGGCATAACCGCATTGAAAGCAATGTCGCAAGTGAGGTAATCTTCGCAAACAACCCATGTAATACAATAGGGGAAAAATACATAGTTCGCTTACAATCGCCACTTCACACAATTACATGAATAACGCATTACATCATCCAGATACAATCAAGGTCCGACTACAGAACCAAAATAAAAGAAGAACCCCAAATGCGACATAGGTCCCCGATCGACCCCAACTGGGCTCCACTACTGATCAACTAGAACGAAACAACACAAAGGACAAGATCTTCATCGAGCTCCTCCTGAGCTTGGTTGCATCATCTGCACGGACTCATCGGCACCTGCAAGCTGGTTTTGGAAGTATCTGTGAGACACGGGGACTCAGCAATCTCGCACCTCACGATCAAGACTATTTAAGCTTATTGGTAAGGTAAAGGTATGAGGTGGAGCTGCAGCAAGCGACTAGCATATATGGTGGCTAACATATGCAAATGAGAGCGAGAAGAGAAAGCAAAGCACGGTCGATAAAAGTATGATCAAGAAGTGATCCTAAAACAACCTACGTCAAGCATAACTCCAACAGCGTGTTCACTTCCCGGACTCCGCCGGAAAGAGACCATCACGGTTACACATGCAGTTGATTCATTTTAATTAAGGTCAACTTTAGGTTTTCTACAACCGGACGTTAACAAATTCCCATCTGACCATAACCGTGGGCACGGCTTTCGAAAGTTCAAATCCCTGCAGGGGTGTCCCAACTTAGCCCATCACAAGCTCTCACGGTCAACGAAGGAATAGACCTCCTCCCGAGACATTCCGATCAGACTCGGTATCCCGGTTCTTCAAGACATCCTCGACAATGGTAAAACAAGTCCAGCAAAGCCGCCCGATGTGCCGACATCCTAATGGGAACTGCACATATCTCGTTCTCAGGGCAACACCGGATGAGACATCCTACGAGTAAAACCAGCCCTCAAGTTTCCCCGAGGTGGCCCCGCAGTCTACTCAATTCGGACCAACACTTAGACAAGCACTGGTCCGGGGGGGTTAAAATAAGATGACCCTCGAGATGCGCGACTCCCAAGGGAAAAAGCCAAGGTGGCGAATGGTAAAACCAAGGTTGGGCCTTGCTGGAGGAGTTTTATTCAAAGCGAACTGTCAAGGGGTTCCCATTATAACCCAACCGCGTAAGGAACGCAAAATCCGGGAACATAACACCGATATGACGGAAACTAGGGCGGCAAGAGTGGAACAAAATACCAGGGATAAGGCCGAGCCTTCCACCCTTTACCAAGTATATGGATGCATTAAATAAATAAGATATATTGTGATATCCCAACAAGTAAACATGTTCCAACAAGGAACACCATCTCCATTTTCCAACAAGGAACAAACTTCAATCTTCACCTGCAACTAACAACGCTATAAGAGGGGCTGAGCAAAGCAGTAACATAGCCAATCAACGGTTTGCTAGGACAAGGTGGGTTAGAGGCTTGGTTCAACAATATGGGAGGCATGATAAGCAAGTGGTAGGTATCGCAGCGTAGGCATAGCAAAAGAGCGAGCATCTAGCAAGCAAAGATAGTAGTGATTTCGAGGGTATGATCATCTTGCCTGAAATCCCGCAAGGAAGAAGAACGAGTCCATGAAGAAGACAAACGGACTTAGACGAACGGGTCCTCACAAACGCGACATTACCGGAACCAACCCGAAGAAGCAAACACCGGAAAGAAACACACAACATAGTAAACAACCAACACATGAACATGGTATGATATGCGGGATGCGGGATGCGATGCATGTGCATAATTTGACAAGGAATGAATGAACCTGGCCTCAACTTCGAAATCCAAGTGTGCCACTGGAAAGATGACATGAAATCGCTTGAAAACTATATAGAGAGCACCGGAATCGGAGTTACGGTTTGGAAATGGCAAGCAATTCAAATATGGCACCGGTCTACGATTTACAGCAAGTAGCCATCTAAATGCAATGAGATGAACATGCTACAGCACCCAAACATGACAAAAAAATACATGCCAGGAATCCATTCAAGAAGCTTAACAAAAGTCTAGCACTGAGCTACGGCCAATTCATCCATTAACAGGTTCAAACAAGCTTGGCAAAAGCGCAAACGGCAAACAGATTTCAGACTTAGTGAAATTAACACTAGTCTGGAATTTCAGATCAGGTCGCACTCTTTGGAGCATGAAAACAATATGCTATAGGACCTGAACATGGCAAAGTAAAGCATGGCATGGAGCTACTCAAAGACCTTAACAAAAGTCCCTTACTGACCTTGAGCCAAAAGGGATCAGAAAATACAATTACAAGCATGTGAACATGGCAAAAACATAATCAGTTCTCAGACTTAGTGAAAACTGGAGCATGCTGAAAACAGATATCAAGTAGGCATGTTCACGAGCTCGATGCACTTACTACAGAGCAAGTCATGAAAAACTAAGCATACACCCATCAAGAATACACAAAATACAAGCTAGACATGGCAATAACAATAACATAGCATGCACGGATCAACTACAACATCCTCGGCAAAATCGCTAACAAGTAGACAATCTGCCCAGATTCATGAAGTAGCAAAAGTAGAGCTCGATTGACTCAAGCTAGGGTGCTCCATAATTGCAAACCAAGACATGGCTGGATAGAGAACTACAAGATTAACAAATCATCCTTACTGATCATCCCCAAAAGAGGCATGGATCACTAGGAAACAACACGAACATATGACCATATGAGATAAACAGACCAAGGACTTAGTGGAAATGCTAAGTCCCTGAAATCAGCATTACCAAGTGCACCACTTTGCAAGCTTGTGCTAGTCACCACACACATCACAAAAATACATGAGTTACACCTCTAGAAAGATGGCAAAACCCTTAACAAAACATATGTAGGGCTCATGGCCATAACATGCACACAATAATCATGGCAAAAATGACAAATATCTAAATGGAGCAGCAGATCTGACAAATAACTCAAGTAGCACTCTTCTAACAGCATTTCGGGCATCAAGATGAACTCAAATGAAAATGATGCAATGAGATGAAATGATGTACTCTCTGAGATGAACATTTTGATATGCTATATGCATAAATCGGAGCTACGGATACAAAATTACGATGCGATGAACATGTGTATTTGAAACTGGAAATCTCTGGGACTTAGAAGAAAAATGGACCTCCAGATCTAGGGCTCTTGGCATGGAAACCGAGGCGGCCAGATCTTCGCCGGAGAGACTCGCCGGAGCACGAGGAAAGACGGCGGCGGGGCTCGAGGTCGCCGGATCCGGTCCGGCACGACCGGATCCGCAACGAGCGGCGGCGGGGGCGCCCCATGGCGGCGACGGAGGCGGGCCAAGGTGGCCGGGGCGACGGCGAGGTGCG
>NC_057809.1:333551839-333565293 GCF_018294505.1 Triticum aestivum
TAAGGTTAGAGCTCTTCAATACCCGTGCTGACCACTGGGCCACTTTGACTCGGTTCGCACCGGCGGTGCAAGCTAGATTCTCAGATATGCGCGATCTCTATCCTGTGAGATCTGCTCTGCCAGACGTGATGGTTTGGCGTGATGTAGGAGGCATCACCCCACCTCGCGGTCCCCGCAGGCCACCGTTTGTTGGTCCAAGACCTCATCCTAGCCCCTATGGTCCACAAGCTCCGCGAGATCGTTTGTTTCCGGATGAACATGTTGAGCTTCCAGGCTATGGAGGTGACTTCTATGAGGACTACTACGGATCGGTCTGAGTAGTAGGTAGTATCACTAGTTCGCACTAGCTGTGTTTTCTATCGTTCCGCGTGACTCGTGGGATATGACCTAGTTGTACTCTTTCCGGAGGTGTAGAAAAATAATGTATAGGAGCTTGGAATGCCTCCGATGAGATGTAATCCTCTTTTCACCGTAATAGTACTTTGTTTGGTCTTGTACTAAACCTTGTATGGTGTGTATGACGATGGAATAAAAGAAGCAGTTTCTGTATCTACCATGTCATACGGATGATCATCTTGCATTCCGAGTTATTCCTTACCTTATGTATCCCATGTCGGAATTTTATCATTCTGACTAAATCATTGTCTTATTCACCTAGGATGGTCAACACGCGCGCTAACCCTGCTTCTCAAGAGCAGGCCGAAGGCAGTGAAGCCAGGGATGTAAATCTGCCTCATCCTCCTTCACTAGCCGAGGTTATGATGGAAGCCGAGAGAAACAAGCGGGAGACAAACCGTTTGTTGGAGCGTATTGAACAGAATACAGCACACCATCAGAGGGCTAACGTGGTGTCACTCAGTGATTTTATCAAATTGCATCCACCCACGTTCCACCACTCCGTCGAGCCTCTCGACGCTGATGACTGGCTTCGCAGTATCTCTCACAAGCTGCGTTCCGCGCCGGTAGCGGAGGCTGACAAGGTCACCTTTGCTGCATATCATCTTGAAGGCCCCGCCAGTCTATGGTGGGAGAATTATGGAGCTATGCGCCCAGCGGGCCATGTCACTACTTGGGCTGAGTTCAGCGAGGCTTTCCGTGAACATCACATTCCGGAGGGTCTCATGGACCGTAAACGTGAGGAATTCTGCAATTTCACCCAAGGCCGACTTTCTGTGGATGTCTATAGCAGGGAGTTTGGTAATCTCGCCCGATATGCAACTGAGGAAGTGTCTACTGACGCCAAGAAGCAAGCAAGGTTCCGTAAGGGCCTTAGTCCTGAGCTTCGCCGCGACCTCCGTCTGCATGAGTGCTCATCTTTTTCGAAACTTGTCAACAAAGCCATCAGTGCTGAAACTGGTCAGACTGACTATGACGCAACACGCAAGCATGGACGCGACATGGGTTCCTCATCCGGTGCTGGTCCTCAGAAGCGCCGCGTGTGGGTACCCAACACCGCCCTGCCACCCAGGTTCACACCGAGGCCATCCTTCCAGGCGCCTCGCCCTGTTCAACAGTCTGCACCGGCCAAGCCCTATGGGGGTCCAACCAATAATGCTCCTCCACGTACCAGTTCCGTGACTTGTTTCAAGTGTGGGGAATCTGGTCACTATATGCGTGAGTGTCCCCAGACCAACCCCAATCAATCTGCTAAAGCTGTTGGCCGTGGCAAGCAGACAGGGAAGGTGTTTCATGCTAAACCGGTCACCGCTTCACGTGGCCATGTCAACTGTATCTCTGCCGAAGAAGCTCAAGAGGACCCCAACGTCGTTCTCGGTACGCTTCTTGTTAACTGCCACCCGGCATCTGTTCTTTTCGATACAGGAGCCTCTCATTCTTTTATATCTGAAAGTTATGCTCGTTTGCATAACGTTGCATTCTGTGCCTTGCCATCTACTATGGAAATCTCTACCCCTGGGTCTAGATGGCAGACCTCTAGGGTAAGTTATGGAAATGAGATCCAAGTCGACAGACTTGTTTTCCTTGCATCTTTGATAGCCCTTAAATCTTCGGATATTAATATCATTTTGGGTATGGACTGGATGTCAGCTCATCAAGCCAAAATTGATTGCTTCTCTAGGACTGTTCAACTCACCCATCCTTCGGGGAAGATAGTTAATGTCTTGACCCGAATAGCCAAGCGACAATTATATTCTCTTAACGCCAGCCCTTTGCCAGACCTTGAGGACGTCCCGGTAGTCCGTGACTTTCCGGATGTCTTTCCAGAGGAATTGCCAGGTGTTCCACCTGACAGGGATGTTGAGTTCGTAATAGACCTCATTCCAGGAACCGTTCCGATTGCTAGAAGACCCTATAAGATGGCACCCCTAGAACTAGCTGAGCTTAAGAAACAACTCGATGAATCCTTGAAAAAGGGTTTCATCCGCCCTAGTTCATCTCCGTGGGCTTGCCCCGTCCTATTCGTCAAGAAGAAGGATGGTACGGACCGGATGGTTGTAGATTACCGACCTGTCAATTTGGTCACAATCAAGAACAAATATCCACTTCCTAGGATCAACGACCTGTATGATCAGCTCGCTGGATCCTCAGTCTTCTCCAAGATGGATTTGAGGTTGGGCTACCATCAAATCAAAATCAGAAACGGGGACATTCCTAAAACGGCCTTTGTTACTCGTTATGGCCAATACGAGTACACCGTCATGTCCTTCGGTTTAACCAACGCTCCAGCCACCTTTTCTCGGTTAATGAACTCAATCTTCATGGAGTATTTAGATAAATTCGTCGTAGTCTATCTCGATGATATACTCATCTACTCCAAGAACGAGGAAGAACATGCCGAACATTTGAGGCTAGTGTTGAAGAAACTTCGAGAGCATCGCCTTTATGCCAAATTTTCAAAATGTGAATTCTGGTTGTCAGAAGTGACCTATCTGGGTCATGTAATATCGGGTAAAGGTATTGCTGTTAACCCTGAGCGAGTTCAAGCCGTCCTTAACTGGACTCCACCCGAATCGGTCAAGCAAGTTCGGAGTTTTCTAGGCTTAGTGAGCTATTGTCGTCGCTTTGTCGAGAACTTCTCCAAAGTTGCCAAACCTCTAACCGAACTCCTCAAGAAAGATAAGAAGTTCGAATGGACTCCACAATGTGAGCACAGCTTTCAGGAACTGAAAAGACGCCTGACTTCTGCTCCTGTACTGGTACCGCCAGACCTCTCCAAGGACTTTGTTATCTACTGCGACGCCTCGCGACAAGGACTAGGTTGCATTCTCATGCAAGATCGACACGTAATTGCTTACGCTTCACGGCAATTGCACCCACATGAGGAGAATTATCCTACTCATGATCTAGAGCTTGCAGCCGTAGTCTATGCACTTAAGACCTGGCGACATTACCTCCTCGGTAATCGTTGCGAAATATTCACTGATCACCAAAGTCTGAAGTATATTTTCACCCAACCGGATTTGAATCTCAGGCAGAGACGTTGGGTTGAATTGATCACAGACTTCGACATAGGAATAACCTACACCCCAGGGAAAGCCAACGTCATGGCTGATGCGCTAAGTCGTAAATCTTATTGTAACAACCTGATGTTACAACAAAGTCAACCGCTTCTCCATGAGGAATTTCGGAAGCTTAACCTTCACATTATACCTCAAGGTTTTCTTTCCACCTTGGTGGCAAAACCTACCCTTACGGATCAAATTATCAAAGCACAGAAGGTAGATCCGGGAATCTCCCGCATCAAGAGAAACATTCAGAAAGGAATTGCGAATTGTTTCTCCATTGACGATCAAGGGGTAGTATACTGCAGGGATCGACTAGTGGTTCCCAAAGTGCGCAACCTAAGGCGATTAATCCTTAAGGAAGCTCATGAATCTCCTCTCACCATTCATCCCGATAGTACTAAGATGTATCAGGACCTACGCCAGAGGTTCTGGTGGACTAAGATGAAGAGAGAAATTGCTCAATATATTGCAAATTGCGACGTCTGTCGTCGTGTAAAAGCAGAGCATCAACGGCCTGCTGGCACCCTTCAACCCTTAGCTATTCCTGAATGGAAATGGGATAAAATTGGTATGGATTTCATGACCGGTTTTCCCAGGACCAAGAGAGGGAATAATGCTATCTTCGTCGTGGTCGATCGTCTTTCCAAAGTAGCTCATTTCCTACCTGTTCGTGAGAGTATAACCGCTAGTCAGCTGGCAGATTTGTATATCTCCCGAATAGTGTCTCTCCATGGTGTTCCTTTGGAAATTAACTCGGATCGAGGAAGTCTCTTCACCTCTCGATTTTGGGAAAGTTTCCAAAATGCTATGGGAACCCGTCTCTCCTTTAGCACCGCTTTCCACCCTCAGTCGAGTGGTCAAGTGGAACGCGTCAATTAGATTCTAGAAGACATGCTTCGAGCCTCCGTTATCTCTTTCGGAATGGACTGGGAGAAGTGCCTGCCATTTGCCGAATTCGCTTACAACAACAGCTATCAATCTAGCTTGGGTAAGGCCCCTTTTGAAGTTCTCTATGGACGACGATGTCGAACACCCCTTAACTGGTCAGAGACCGGGGAAAGACAATTCTTTGGCCCGGATATGATTCAGGAAGCAGAAGAACAAGTTCGTATCGTTCGTGAAAAGTTGAAAACAGCCCAATCTCATCAAAAGAGTCAATATGACCGAAAACATAGGGCTATGACTTTCGAGGTTGACGAGAAGGCTTATCTTCGGGTCACCCCTATGAAGGGAACCCATCGTTTCGGTATCAAAGGCAAATTGGCTCCTCGTTACATTGGACCTTTTCGCATTCTTGCCAAACGAGGAGAAGCTGCCTACCAGTTGGAACTACCTCCGCATCTCTCCAGAGTTCACGATGTCTTCCACGTTTCTCAACTCAGGCGTTGCTTCTCGGATCCTATCCGTGAAGTGGACCACGAAACGCTTGATCTCCAAGATAATCTTACATATCGAGAGTACCCCATTCGTATCCTCGATCAAGCCGAACGTACCACGCGACGTCATAATATCAAGTTTCTCAAGGTTCAATGGTCGCATCATTCTGAGGATGAAGCAACTTGGGAAAGGGAGGATCGTCTTCGACTTGAATATCCCGCCTTCTTCTCGGAGGAACCCAAATCTCGGGACGAGATTCTTTTGAGTGGGGGTGAGTTGTCACACCCTAGCTAGTCATGCGTTAGAGTGTTGCATCATGTTTACTCTTTCATCAGAAACTTGAAATGGGGATGACAGAACCCCCAGTCCCCTCTGAAACCAACTAGGGTTACTAAAATAATTTTTCAATGAACCTGAAATGCCCTTCTAAAATGCCCATCATTTTTGCCTTGGTTCAGAACCTCTGCCAAAAGTGGTGCACATTTTCCTAGGCCATCCTAGGGTTTTTGAATTAAATCATAAATATTTGAATTTGGGCATTTAAAATTATATAAAATATTTAAATGCTCAAATATCTCCAAACTAAAATGTTTCATGCTGGAAATAATCCAACTATGGACCAGGAGTAGTTTGGTGATTTTTGGAGTTGCCTAGGTATTTTATTTAATTCAACAAAGTTGCAGATATATTAAATAAAAACAGAGAACAGAAAAATAAATAAAAGGAGTAGACTTACCTGGACCTACCTGCCCAGCCCAGCCGGCCCAGCACTGTGCTGGCCCGTGCCAGCCAGCTGCTTCCCCTTGCCAGAGCAGGCAGGGAGGTGAGCATGGCGCGCCCGAGCTCGCCACGCACCACCCAGCCTCTCTGCATCGCCTTGGTCGCCGTTGCGCCGCGTGGATCGTCTTCTGGTCGTCGCCCCGACCTCGCCGACACCCCATTCACTCTCCCCCGGCTCTCCCTCGCTCTCTCCCCCGCCCGACCGAACACCACCGTCGCCGCCGTTCGCCATAGCCACCGCCTCCGACCACCCCTCGCTTCCCCGACTAGCTCAGGAGCTCCGCCTCGACTCCCTCTTCCTCCCCACCGCTCCACAGCTCCCCGGAAGCCCTACATCGCCGCCACGTCGCCGTTCCCCTCTTCGGGCTCCGACCACCGTCGCCGTCGAATTCGCCGTCTCCAGCGCGTCCCCGAGCCCGCTTCGACGCCCACTACAACCGCGGTGAGCTACGCCACCGTTTCCCCCTCTCCTTCCCCTCGTTCCCTCACCGTAGCTTCCCCCCCACCACGGCCGAACCTCCGCCGTCGCCGAGCTCGCCGTCGACGCAGCTCCGGTGACCATTTGGTCACGCCGGCGAGTCCAACAAGTTCACAGAACCCCGTAGAGCATCCCTAGCGCCTCGCCTTGCTCGACTTCGAGCTCCAGCACCGTTCCCGTGCACGACCGAACCCCGGCGGCCGCAGCCGAGCTCACCGCCGTCGACTTCGGCCACCCCGACCCCAACGGGCTCCGCCAAGAGATGCGGGTTGTCCTCAGCTCCACTCCGGTGGCCTCCGCGGTCCATTTGGTGGCCGAAACGACCAAAACCACTCTCGCCGCCGCGCTAATGGTCGCCGCCGGCCAGAACTCCGGCGGGCTGACGTGGCTTAGTTAATTAGTCACTAACCCCCCCACCTACTGACGCTGACAAGTGGGCCCAGGGCCTAGTCAAAGCTAACCAGCCCGGGTCAACGCGGGATTAGCCCCTGTGTCACTGACGTGTGGACCCCACACGTCAGGTTTGACCCGAGCCAGCCCTGTTGACCTGCTGATGCCACTGTGACGTCAGGCTGACGCAGTAATTGAATTTCTGGATTTAAATTAAATCAGGAAATTCCAGAATATTATTTAAACTTCAAAAATTCATAACTTTTATTCTGTAATTCCAAATTGGACAAATTATATATGAAAAATGATCAGAAAAATCCAATCTATCCATCTGTACAATTTTCATGCATGATCAAACAAGTTAAGTTGATGTTTTAATCAGAACAAGAAAAGGCACTTTAAAAGGCCATATTTGAATTTGGAATTTGAATCTTTGATTCAAATTTGTTCAAACCCTTCTGGTTTTAGTTGCATTAGCCCAACACACTCATATTGCCATGTTTCATGCATGCATCATATTGTTGCACATTGTTTGGTGATGCTTGTGTATCGGTGTCCTTTGCGACAGGGTCTGTCCCCGAGGAGTACCGTGATTACCCTAACGAAGAACCGTATCCGTGCAACGAACCATCAGGCAAGCAACCAATCATTTGATCATATCGATACAATCCCATGTTCTCGCTCCTGCTCTCTTTTACTGCATTAAGACAACGCGATTCAAACTGCTGTGTGCTACGGTAGTTGAACCCATTTCCTCTGCATGACCTGTCATTGCCACAGTAACTAGATGAAACCCACTAGCATGTGTAGGAGTTGATTGAGCCATATGTATGTGTTGTTTCTACCTTGCTATGCCTGCTATGCTTAGAGTCGTGTCAGGTCTGGTTCATCTGGGTGATGGGCTAGAGTGAAATGATTATGTCGGTAACGAGAGTGGTGTGGTGAACACGATTTGGTAAAGGTGTCGATGAGAGGCCATGTAGGAGTACATGGTGGGTTGTTTCATTGAAGCCGACCTTAAGCACTGAGATCTGTATGTGTGATTTAAGAATCAGCTACTACCATGCATTGGCCCGAAACCAATGGACCCTCTCGACTTCTTATTCACCCTAGTTCTCCGTCCAGGAGTTGCAAGTAGTTTCTGGTGTTTGTAGCCTACTGGAGGCCGTGGACAGCGCTGACCGTAGGGGTGGGCTGTGATGCGGTATGTACGTGGCCGGGTGTACCGAATACCCGTTAGGTATCTCGGGAACCCTGTTCACATCGTTCGGGGCCGTATGGGAAACCTCGGCCGGACTCCCTGCGGATGGAACCTGAATAGGCGATAAACCTGGACTGGAGGCTTAGGTGATTAGGTAGGTCGTGGCCGACACCCACGTTGGGCTTCCGCTTGAAGGTTGCCGAGTACATGTCGTGTAAACGACGATAAGTGGTGAGAGCGTGTATGAAGAAGTACACCCCTGCAGGGTTATCATGATCTATTCGAATAGCCGCGTCCGCGGTAAAGGACTACTTGGTTGCCTATACAGTTCATAGACAAGTAAATGGAAACTACTAAAAGCCTCAAGATAAGTGTGAGTGCCGAGGATGGCTCTTCCGTAGGAAGACGGAGGTGGATCCTCGGTAGTGTATTGAAGTGGTGAGTAGTGGACTCGTGTGCGCAAAACATTTCAAGTTGGAGTATCGTAGGATAGTCTAGCCAAGAGTCAAAGCTGGCTTGCTGCAATATCTCCACCGACCCTTCTTGATACTATGCATGTATGTAGGATCTGATGTAAGTCTTGCTGAGTACCTTTGTACTCATGTTGCTATAATCTACATTTTACAGAAGACGCTGCAACCCCTTCTGATGGGTTCTATGTAGACGTTGACATCAACGAGTAGGCTAAAGACCCAGGTGGTGACCCTGAGCTTGTGATGGACCACGTAGTATAGCTAGGCTTTCCAAGCCTCTTTTATTTTACTAGTTGTTTGTACCCAGACAAAGTACTTCCGCTGTTGGCTTGTATGACTGTATGATTTGTATGTTGGGTCGTGAGACCCGTACCTGTGTGTATGATATGTATGGCTCCCTGAGCCTTAAATAAAGTACTTGTGTCATAGAGTCATGTTGTGATGCTTCGTTGTATTTGCACATATCGAGCATATTGTGTGTATGATTGAAATGCTTGGTATGTGTGGGATCTGACTATCTAGTTGTTTATCTTTAGTAGCCTCTCTTACCGGGAAATGTCTCCTAGTGTTACCGCTGAGCCATGGTAGCTTGCTACTGCTCTGGAACACTTAGGCTGGCCGGCATGTGTCCTTCTTCGTTCCTGTGTCTGTCCCTTCGGGGAAATGTCACGCTTTGAGTACCGGAGTCCTGTTAGCCCGCTACAGCCCGGTTTACCGGAGTCCTGCTAGCCCACTGCTACAGCCCGGACCCACTTGCTGATGACCGACACGTTCGAAGCTGGGTCATGGATGCCTGTCCCTGTAAGTCTGTGCCACTTTGGGTTTACGACTAGTCATGTCAGCCCGGGCTCCTTATCATATGGATGCTAGCGACACTATCATATACGTGAGCCAAAAGGCGCAAACGGTCCCGGGAAAAGGTAAGACGACACCCGTGGGGATACCGTGCGTGAGGCCGCAAAGTGATATGAGGTGTTACCGGCTAGATCGATGTGACATCGAGTCGGGGTCCTGACAGCGTTGGCATCAGAGCCGGACTGCCTGTAGGTTCTCCAAGCCAAACTGGTCGATGTTGAGTCTAGAAATTCTTTAGTTATATGTAGGGGAATTGTTTGTGGGTTGGAACGTAAGGCTCTTTTTACTCCTTTATCTAATGACATTCTGATCTGAGTCAGTCCATTCTTCCACCGGGGGTTAAGGAATTAGGATCTGTTCTCTCTATCAGGATCACGAGTTACTAATCAGTAGTACCTTATAAGTTGATGGATTCAAGCCTAGTTCAGTTCTACTACCACCTTATGTTGTTAGAATGGTTTCAGAACTTTGATATGATGATGTTGAGTGTCTACGAAATCCTTTGTCAAATGTCTCAAAATCCTTTTTGAGCATTTACAGCTGTTATGCTGCCGAAATTTTGCTAGAAGTTCTAATGCCTTTGCATTATGATTGTGCTTTCAGATGGCCACTCGCGACCTCAATCAAGTGGTTCGCCTGACTCGATGCCTAGATGTACCCGGCCATACTGCCAAGTTGGTCAGGGTAATGACTGAGGCTGGATACCGCTGGTATCCCGAGTACACGGTCGAAGAGCAATTCCGAGATTTTAATCAAAGCCAGTATCTCTGCACTGTCAGGATATTTCCATCTTATCCTGGATCCACCGAGCCTCTTCACTGCTCCTATGGACTCGGGGTTACTATTGAGATGGCTGTGCAGGACGCCGCCTACTCTATGATGACCATTATGCGAGTCAGATCTGGGTTATTTCGGGACTCTGATTTCCGGTATATGCCAGGATCACTTCCGGGAGCACAAGGGTATCTCCAGGCTATTTATGCTGACCCCACTCAGGAGGATTCACGGACTCGCACCACTGCTGAGATGCTCGAGGATAAGGACCGTGAAAATCGGGCCTTGAGGTTAGAGCTCTTCAATACCCGTGCTGACCATTGGGCCACTTTGACTCGGTTTGCACCGGCGGTGCAAACTGGATATTCAGATATGCGCGATCTCTATCCTGTGAGATCTGCTCTGCCGGACGTGATGGTTTGGCGTGATGTAGGAGGCATCACCCCACCTCGCGGTCCCCGCAGGCCACCGTCTGTTGGTCCAAGGCCTCATCCTAGCCCCTATGGTCCACAAGCTCCGCGAGACCGTCTGTTTCCGGATGATCATGTTGAACTTCCAGGCTATGGAGGCGACTTCTACGAGGACTACTACGGATCGGTCTGAGTTAGCGGTAGTATCACTAGTTCGCACTAGCTGTGTCGTCTATCGTCCTGCGTGACTCGTGGGATATGACCTAGTTTGTACTCTTTCCGGAGGTGTAGAAAAATAATGTATAGGAGCTTGGGATGCCTTCGATGAGATGTAATCCTCTTTTCACCGTAATAGTACTTTGTTTGGTCTTGTACTAAACCCTGTATGGTGTGTATGATGATGGAATAAAAGAAGCAGTTTCTGTATCTACCATGTCATACGGATGATCATCTTGCATTCCGAGTTATTCCTTACATTATGTACTCTATGTCGGAATTTTATCATCCTGACTAAATCATTGTCTTGTTTACCTAGGATGGTCAACACGCGCACTAACCCTGCTCCTCAAGAGCAGGCCGAAGGCAGTGAAGTCAGGGATGCAAATCTGCCTCATCCTCCTTCACTAGCCGAGGTTATGATGGAAGCTGAGAGAAACAAGCGGGAGACCAACCGTTTGTTGGAGCGTATTGAACAGAACACAACACACCATCAGAGGACTAACGTGGTGTCACTCAGTGATTTTATCAAATTACATCCATCCACGTTCCACCACTCCGTCGAGCCTCTCGACGCTGATGACTGGCTTCGCAGTATCTCTCACAAACTGCGTTCCGCGCTGGTAGCGGAGGCTGACAAGGTCACCTTTGCTGCATATCATCTTGAAGGCCCCGCCAGTCTATGGTGGGAGAATTATGGAGCTATGCGCCCAGCGGGCCATGTCACTTCCTGGGCTGAGTTCAGCGAGGCTTTCCGTGAACATCACATTCCGGAGGGTCTCATGGACCGTAAACGTGAGGAATTCTGCAATTTCACCCAAGGCCGACTTTCTGTGGATGTTTACAGTAGGGAGTTTGGTAATCTCGCACGATATGCAACCGAGGAAGTTTCTACTGACGCCAAGAAGCAAGCAAGGTTCCGTAAGGGACTTAGTCCTGAGCTTCGCCGCGACCTCCGTCTGCATGAGTGCACATCTTTTCAGAAACTTGTCAACAAAGCCATCAGTGCTGAAACTGGTCAGACTGACTACGACGCAACACGCAAGCATGGCCGTGATATGGGTTCCTCATCCGGTGCTGGTCCTCAGAAGCGCCGCGTGTGGGTACCCAACACCGCCCTGCCACCCAGGTTCACACCGAGGCCATCTTTCCAGGCGCCTCGCCCCGTTCAACAGTCTGCTCCAGCCAAGCCCTATGGGGGTCCAATCAATAATGCTCCTCCACGTACCAGTTCCGTGACTTGTTTCAAGTGTGGGGAATCTGGTCACTATATGCGTGAGTGTCCTCAGACCAACCCCAACCAATCTGCTAAAGCTGTTGGCCGTGGCAAGCCGACAGGGAAAATATTCCACGCCAAACCGGTCACCGCTTCACGTGGCCATGTCAACTGTATCTCTGCCGAAGAAGCTCAAGAGGATCCCAACGTCGTTCTCGGTACGCTTCTTGTAAATTGCCACCCGGCATCTGTTCTTTTCGATACAGGAGCCTCTCATTCTTTTTATCCGAAAATTATGCTCGTTTGCATAACGTTGCATTCTGTGACATGCCATCCACTATGGAAATTTCTACCCCTGGTTCTAGATGGCAGACCTCTAGGGTAAGTTATGGAAATGAAATCCAAGTCGACAGACTTGTTTTTCTCGCGTCTTTGATAGCCCTTAAATCTTCAGATATTAATATCATTTTGGGTATGGACTGGATGTCAGCTCATCAAGCCAAAATTGATTGCTTCTCTAGGACTGTTCAACTCACCCATCCTTCGGGGAAGATAGTCAATGTCTTGACCCGAATAGCCAAGCGACAATTATATTCTCTTAACGCCAGCCCTTTGCCAGACCTTGAGGACATTCCGGTAGTCCGTGACTTCCCGGATGTCTTTCCAGAGGAATTGCCAGGTGTTCCACCTGACAGGGATGTTGAGTTCGTAATAGACCTCATTCCAGGAACCGTTCCGATTGCTAGAAGACCTTATAAGATGGCACCACTAGAACTAGCCGAGCTTAAGAAACAACTCGATGAGTCCTTGAAAAAGGGTTTCATCCGACCTAGTTCATCTCCGTGGGCTTGCCCCGTCCTCTTCGTCAAGAAGAAGGATGGTACGGACCGGATGGTTGTAGATTACCGACCTGTCAATTTGGTCACAATCAAGAACAAATATCCGCTTCCCAGGATCAACGACCTGTATGATCAGCTCGCTGGATCCTCAGTCTTCTCCAAGATGGATTTGAGGTTGGGCTACCATCAAATCAAAATCAGAAACGGGGACATTCCTAAAACGGCCTTTGTTACTCGTTATGGCCAATACGAGTACACCGTCATGTCCTTCGGATTAACCAACGCTCCAGCCACTTTTTCTCGGTTAATGAACTCAATCTTCATGGAGTATTTGGATAAATTCGTCGTGGTTTACCTCGATGATATACTCATCTACTCCAAGAACGAGGAAGAACATGCCGAACATTTAAGACTAGTGTTGAAGAAACTTCGAGAGCATCGCCTTTATGCCAAATTTTCTAAATGTGAATTCTGGTTGTCAGAAGTGACCTATCTAGGTCATGTAATATCTGGTAAAGGTATTGCTGTTAACCCTGAGCGAGTTCAAGCCATCCTTAATTGGACTCCACCTGAATCGGTCAAGCAAGTTCGGAGTTTTCTAGGCTTAGCGAGCTATTGTCGTCGCTTTGTCGAGAACTTCTCCAAAGTTGCTAAACCTCTAACCGAACTCCTCAAGAAAGATAAAAAGTTCGAATGGACTCCACAATGTGAGCACAGCTTTCAGGAACTGAAAAGACGCCTGACCTCTGCTCCCGTACTGGTACCGCCAGACTTTTCCAAGGACTTTGTTATCTACTGCGACGCCTCGCGACAAGGACTAGGTTGCATTCTTATGCAAGATCGACACGTAATTGCTTACGCTTCACGGCAATTGCACCCACATGAGGAGAATTATCCTACTCATGATCTAGAGCTTGCAGCCGTAGTCTATGCACTTAAGACCTGGCGACATTACCTCCTCGGTAATCGTTGCGAAATATT